>NC_072403.2:107791428-108095357 GCF_028858775.2 Pan troglodytes
AGAATAGTAAAATATATGTACAGGGGAGACAATATATAATGGGTTTGATTTTCATTTACTTTTCCAAATAAAAATGTTCAGTATGCCATATATGGTAGAATAATAGACAGTTATTATAAATAGTGGAATTACCTTGAGTTCTGTTTATTCAAAGAATTTATCTTAGAAATGAATTTTTGCCATTATTGTACATTATAAACTTTTAGAAAGCTCCAACAGGGTCAGGTTTCTGCTCACAAAGCATATCCTATAAACAGAGGACACAAAGCAAATACAAAGCAAAAGTCAAATATAGTCTGGAACTGGGAATTAGAGAACAAAGACCATGATTGAAAAGTTATGACTGACAATTATTTTTTGGAGAGAATAATACATCAGTTAAGCAAGTTTTTGTTTTTATGATTCAACTAAATTGTTGAATTTATGAAAATTTTAGGCCAAACACTATTTTCACTTACTCAAATCTTTTAGTGTAAATTTTTCTTTAGATTTAGCCTAAAAGTGCATTTAGTTTGTTTGTCTTACTTCCAGGATTGAATATCTCAATCAGATGAGACTTACTTAAAGCTTTTGATATAGAAATATTTACAAAAATCATTGGGTAACAAGTTCTTGGTTAAACTTACGCTGAGCCAGGAAATCTGTATTCAATTTTGAGCTCAGCAGTGTAGGCTGACAGGCTTAAAACCTAGAAGAGCAGATGGTGCAGTTCCAGGCTAAAGACAATCTGCTGAAGAATGTTCTTGCACTGAAGGGAGAATCGTTCTTTCTGTTCTATTCAGGCCTTTTGTCAATGGATTGGAAGAGGCCCACTCACGTGGTGTTCGGGGAGGGAATCTGCTTTATTCTACTGATTAAAATGTTAACCTCATCCAAGAACACCCTCCCAGAAATACCCAGAATAATATTTGACCGAGTATCTGGGCACCTACAGGCCCAGTCAAGTTGTTGCATAAAATTAACAATCACAGGTCTTTTATAGCTACAGAGTTTATCTTATCTATGACTAACAGATGTTGGGTACAATTTCATAGGCTATACAAAGCAGTAGGATAAATAAATGCCCCAAAGTACGCTTATTTGGGCTACATTTAAAGCAATTGGATGTTTAAGAACTTGAGTTTGGCACTGGATAAGTTTGAGAAAATTGGTCCTAGCCTGCTCTGAAGGAGAAAAAACATAGGGGTCAATGTACAGGAGCTGCGACTGGCCCATTTATATATCACCTTGAAACTACCCAGTGTCGTGTTTTTAGCTTTCCAGATAATTTGCATTCTGACAATGGATGCTCCTTTTATCACAAATGCTACTCAACCACATATTGTTAATTGAGGTATTAGCTAAGCCATGGACCTTGCACGCTTTCTGCCATACGCAGACATTGGTATTGTTTAGTGTTAAAATAACATGCATTAAAAAATAGCTCAAAAAGATTACTTCCTAAGCTCCTTCTAGTCTATACACCTTAGTAAGGGAGTTTGTCACTAAGTGTGGCTGTTTCCAGAAAAAGATCATCCCCCACTAGCCGCTCCCTGTGCTTTGATCGGGATGATAGAGGTAGGGGAGCTATAGGGACCTATTTTAAAAATTAGAGATTCTGCCCTGATGTTTTCTGACATAATTTTTTTTTCTTCTTTTGATAGTAACCTTAGGCTAGCTTTTTAGTACACTCTTCACAAAGAGGTCTGGTGGGTTCCAGCCTAATTCTGGTTTAGCCACCTGGATTCTCTTGTTGGACTGGCATGGTCCTTGATTATAAGGAAAATCATATGGATAATGACCACTTAGCTGAATTCACTTTTTTTTTTTTTTTTTTTTTTTTGAGATGGAGTCTCGCTCTGTCACCCAGGCTGGAGTGCAGTGGCACAATCTTCACTCACTGCAACCTCTGCCTCCCAGGCTCAAGCAATTCTTCTGCCTCAGCCTCCTGGGTAGCTGAGACTATAGACGTGTGACACCATGCCCAGCTATTTTTTTTTTTCTTTTTGTATTTTTAGTAGAGACCGGGTTTCACCATGCTGGCCAGGCTGGTCTTGAACTCCTGACTTCGTGATCCACCCACCTCGGCCTCCCAAAGTGCTGGGATTACAGGCATGAGCCACTGTGGCCGGCCTGAATTCAGTGTTCTTTGCATTTTCTACACTGTTCCCTGCAGTGGCCCATACAGGCTGAAATTAAGAAAATAATGGATATCTATAAGTTTTATAAAATTTCTTTGTCCCTCTTGCACATGGCCCTTCCAGTCAAAACATGTAAGCAGGGGATAATTGAAAAAAAAAAGTTAGTTTACAGTTACTGAACTAGGACATACCCATGTTTATGGCAGTGGAGGGGCAATAATGGCTCTGTCTCTGTGAAGGAAGTGAAGAACATTAATAATCTTTCAGAGTTGCTCCATGGAATGATTCTCACAAAGAAAATTCCTAGTGTGTCCTTCCTAAACTATTGCAAACATAGTACATTTAATTGATTATTGGGTCTGCCATTCCCTGCCAAACAGCTCTGACCAAAATTTGATTGCCATTCCTCTTAACTGTACTGAAAATGTCTACCATAAACAAATAGCAGAGGGTAGCCCCCAGTTTCTGCACCTGCCATACAAACCACCTGGATATTTTCTCCATTTTTCATTCCACTAACAGTTGTTCAGTCATTCCACAGCACAGATGAACTCAACCTGGCTGGTGACATGAATACCCTCAGGTGGTTCCTCCAAAAGAAAGGCCTAAATACAATTACTTGAAATGGACTAGAAATCCTACAGCTTACCAGTGAGCCATATTAGAGGGGCCATCAAACTGACCCCTTTGACTGCTATAAGTCTCAGTTGTAACAAATTCTAAGTAGCAAATTCAACAAATTTGGCCAACCTTTGTTAGAATAATCAGAGTAGCCTACAGTGTACTCATGGGAAGTTTCACCAGAGACCAAGAAAGTATAGAAGCAAGTGGTAGGTAATTGCTGGGACTATTTCTTTATGAGCCTCTTGCTTTTCTGCATGTTTTATGAGCAAGACACCTGATTACCTTTTGTTTGAGACTATTCTCTCATAGATGTTTGCATAACAAACAACCTGGGAAGATAGAGATAGTATTTACTTCTAAAGTAAAGGGCAGGTTAGCTTACAGTGCTAGAAGACAGAGATAGTGTCTCCTACTGGAGAAAACACAAGACATGCTTATTGCCCATTATAAAAGATTTGTGTTCTTTAAGGTGAGAGTTTCTTTCCTGTAATACAGTCCATTGCATATGCAGGTATCATCTGGCCTTCATTATGTCACCCTATGGAAATTTAGGTTTGAGAGATCACTGCAAGAGAAGCTAATACTCTGTCTTCTGCTATTACTGTGAATAATAAATTCCTTTGTCTGTGAACCAGAAGTCTCATGTTATCCACCATGAAACTATGGCAGGTTGACTTTTGAGCTTTTAGATATGGTAAAATCTCAGAACCTTAGTAGTTCTTGAAACTCCTCCTCCTGTTTCTGGTGAAGTTTTCTGCATTTTTATTTACCTTTGAATTTAAGCTAATAGTTTAGAAAAATTTTAACAAATATGTACTATGTTGGAGTTGTTGTTAAGAGAAATGCATACTCCTCATTTTACGCACATCTTTTCCTTATAATTAAATAATGTTAAGTCCCTAAATAATCTTGAATGTAACTTTGAATACTAAAAGCAAATGGCTATCTTTTATTAATTAAATAAAAGTAGTAACATTTGTTGTATCTTTATTTTCAATAATTTAAACAAGATACTTTAGTAGCAAGATTAAAGTAAGCTCTTTATCTTGAGAAGAATTTTGGTATACTTTGTTATTCAGTAGGCAGAATCTTGCTAAATTTTAATCTTGTAGAATGTGAATTCCATTTTGACAAACTCAGGTTTATAGTTAACTGATGTTGCTTTGGTAAGAGAAATATATGTACAGTAATTTTTCTTCCATTTCATTTGAAAATATGAGAAAACATGTATTAAATGCATTTATACAAATATACAGGATATGCAAAATAACTGGGATTATTTTATGAGAAGTTTGCACTGTGAGTTACATCATGACATTAATCTGAACAGACCATTTTTGGTTAATACACATGGAAAATACACTATAAATTTTAGAATGTTTGTGTTTTGACTGTGGAAAATTTACATATTTTATGTATCTTTAGATAACTTAGCTCTTAAATTTAGTGCTTCAATGATTTTGCCATTTTGTAAAAACAGATATCTTCCATGCATGTCACCAACTGACTGAAATTATGTATTCCTATATGATTACGTTAATTACAAACATAATCATGAAAAGCTTTTGAATGTTCAGATGCACAGTCTACTTCCTGGATACTTTGCTTTTACCGCATGTCCCTTTGTTTCTCAGTGTTTATTTGGCCTTTATTATAAGCAAAAATATGGAAATTTTTACTCCTGTGGAGACATAGGCTTTTCCTCGTTACCTCTTATTTAAACTTTTTATCACCTATTTGACAATTTTTTAAAGACAAATTATATCAACTATTAATTCTTAGAAAAATGCAACCACATTTTTAATCCCTAACCTACAACTGCATTGTCTGAATCCTTTTGTGAGATACGTTCTTTTTTTAGCCTTTAAGATCATCCAGTAGGCTTCATGGAAATAAAAGACTAAAAGGATTATTACTTGACCATCTTTAATCAGATGTTGCTTGAGAATCCTAGAAAAAATATGCCATTATTTTAGGAGGTTGAAGAACTGAATAATTTTTAAAGTCATATGGGCAGTCAGAGAAGAAAATCTTTTAGATGTCTCTACCGAATAATATTAACCACTAGAAAAAAAGTGACCACACTGACAATTTTCTTTAAGGACTGAGAGGAGATTATTTCAATTACCATGTTGCCCTGTCCTTGTCAACTTTTTCTAGGATGGCAGAGCTAAGAAATACCCTTAAGATACATTAAAGGAGAGGTGGTTGAAAAAGAGAACTAAAATTGTCTGCAGGCTAAGAATGTCTAGTTTAAAAAATAAAACCTGAAAAATTCTTCAACTATTATTTTCCCCAGCTTTGTTCACTACTTAGTTTGTACTCTGCACGGAACTGCTTTCTTCTTTCAAAGGATAATGTCCAATAAGTTGTAAAGAACAATTTGGACCATATTTATGTGCAAATATTTCATTGATATCATCACTTAATGATTCTAATATTTCCCATGTGTCAGCTTGTGCACTTTTTGTGTAGAATTCTGTGACCAGAAGATAAAAATCTACTAGCAGATATTTTCCTGGTAGGGACATGGGGGAGATACAAATAACGATACCTGAGTACAATCCTTGCTATGTTAAGTAGCATTCCACACAAATAGTTATTATAAATTTCATCCATTTTTCTCATTAAAAGGAAAGAAATCTCAGGTGTTAATAATGTGGCAAGACTCTGAGATCAACAAAAAAACAATTAAATGGTTTCATAAAATCAATTGTATTAGCAATAAAAACAAAACAGCTATTAATTTCCTACTGACAAACCAAGCTCTGTCAATGTACAATGTGAATCTGTTTTCACCTTGGCAGATGGTTCCCGGGCAGTAAACATGGTCAAATCACATTTATAAAGGAATTTGCCAAACAAAACAAAGCAAAATAAAAATATATCAAGAGCAGAATTGTATGCTTTCTTCTAATGGAGTCATGACTTTTGCCAATAAATATTAAGATAGGTTCTGGTTTGAACAGAACTTGAAATTCAGTGACTATTGAAAATCCAATCAAAATTTTTAAAATTAATCCACATAAATAAAAATCTTCTCAGTGGCTTATGACAGATATTTCACCTATGAGACTGAGAATATAAATTCCCATTCCCTACCACACTCAAGAATTTTAAAAAATCAGGAGTGTTAATAATACACAAGCATAATCATGCCATTTCACCCCAGCCCCTAACAGTAGTAGAATCAGACATGAGCCAGTGTAAGTTTTAACAAGGAGAAAGTACTCTGAGTATACAGAATGGGATAAAATGTTTTTACAGTGGCCTGTGGATGGTTCTTGAGGCACTGCTAAAGTTTTCTTGCATGGGCATTCAGAACTCTCCCTTCCCTTGGTATCCTTCCTTTTCTTTCATATTTTCATCCTGCTCCTATGTGACCGCTCGCCTTTTTCCATGTTAGAAAGTCCTTTTGTGCCTAGAACTTCACATGCTTCCAAGTAGAGCACTCATAAGTCTCCTTTACCAGTAGTGACCACCCTCATCGCATTGCTTTTAAAAGCTTCTTCCCCTGGTTAATGGTGGGTTTGGGGATGAGGGCTGAAAGGGCTAGGAGAAAGGGAGAGATTATAGAACATGTGGCATTCCACTGGTGAAGATACAGTTGCATAAACAACTTCAATACGCACCATAAACTGAGCTGCCACTCCCGTATAACTTTTCTCCATATATATTCTTCAGTAAAAAAAAAAAAAAAAAAAGTTTAAGAAAATAGGAGAAGGACCTAACAGAAAAACAGGGAGCCAAGATTCCAAAGTTTGAGATCTTCTTCAGTGGTTTAGAACAGATCTTCATTTTATAGGAAGTTGAAAATGTCCCTTGCTAAAACACAATTTAAAAAAATTAGTTTCTAATGACATCTTTAAACACATAATAGTCACAGAGTTCAATATTTGAAAGATACAGAACAATATGAAGTGGAAATTCTCTCTCTCTCACTGAGTTTTCTTCCTAGGAGGAAATCAGTTTTATGAGTTTCCAAATAAAATATTTAAAGATAGAAGCAAAGGCATGATTTTTGAAGTTCTAGAATATGGGTCCACAACGGTAATAGTGCATTCACTTCAAAATAAGTACAGATATGTCATCCGTACTTATTCTAGGAGCCTCCATTGAAGTACCCACAAAGGTCTATCAGAATATCATCAAATCTGTCTCATCACATTCACTCTCATGGTCCTGCTCTCTTTCTATGCTAATACTCCTTTATTTGCTCTCTTAGCAGAAGAGTTGCTTAATAAAAAAAAGTATGATATTCAAAACAAGGTTCAAACCTTAATTGTCACATAATGACAGATAAGTCTTTTAATCATTGTTTCTCTATTTCTCCATATGAGACATGGAAATAGTATATATCTGTTATTACTTCATAGGCAATAGCAGAGGTGAAATATATGAAAATCTATTGAATTACTTAGAAGAAATATGTTACATAAACACCCACTACTGTAAAATCATGTTTAAGAAAAGAGCAAAAATCAGGATGGAAATCTTATCTAGCTCCCATAGGTCATAGATGTTATATTTTAGAAGGAATAAAAACTCTTCTCTAAAAGGTTATCAATGGCTTTGTGATAGACATAGGTGTCTACTCTCCGAGGCAGAAACTCCTGATGAATGCAAACTTTCCTAGAACTCATTTTTCCTCCACATTTCATTTAGTTTGTCATAAACTATATTGTCACTAAAATCAAGAGTTAAGTAAAACTAGATAGTATAAGAAGACAATAAAAATTATGATGTGGGCAAAGGAGAAGATAAGCAAATAAGAATCTAATTAATGTTTTGTACCATTCCTGAAAGCTGATGAAGTTTCTTTTCACAAACAGCACAAGGAGAATGAACAGTAACTTGAAACAGAAAACCAAAGACAATAAACAAGTTCATCAAGTAAATTAACAAAAAATGAATGTTTGATAACTTAATTGTCATCCCATTACTTTTCTACTTTGCAAGAGCTCCTCGTAATATCAGTGTACTTACGATAATATTTGCCAACCTAGAAATTACATTTTTGAAATAACCCAACATTAGAAACATCATTGGGTTCATCATCACACAGAGGAACACTATCATCCCCTCTAATTAAAAACAAATTTTATTCTAGTGATGTTAGACCTAAAAATCTGCTGTCTCATCACATGTATGAAAACAAGTGATGTCAAAAGTCTCAGCACAATTTAAATGTGTAATTATGTTATTTGACTACATAGTTTCTGGAGTATTCTTAAGAAAATTTTCCCATGATTGTGTGTGTGCATGTGTATGCCCCATTCTTTTCCAAAAAACTGTCAACACCAAGACATATCAAAAATTTATCTCTATACTAAGCACTATCTTTGTAAAATGGTCTCAGTGAAGTCAGCGCTTCTGGAACTGTATTTTCTCTCTGCAGAAAGTACGCTAGACTTTTTATCTTCCTCTCTAGAGTACTTCAGAGAACTGGACTAACCAGTCAGGCAGTTAGGAAGACTAAGCAATTAATAAGGAATGGAGCCATCATTCCCTGAAACAGCTGTGTGGGATTGCTTCCAACCACACCAGCAAACAGGCTAATGCAGACGGAGCCACCTGCTCTTCCCAGTGGTGTTGCTTCCAATGCACTGGGCCACCCCTTAGCTTTCAGGTGTGTTCATATTGACAGTAATTTGAAATAGGTCGAATAAAATACCCAAAAGAAGAAGTCCAGCAGGCTATCATAGAAAGCACTGCATATTTTAGCCACTTTCTGAGTATTCTTTGATTATGATCCTGCCAAAGTCATTTGCTTCCTAGAGCAAGAAAACACAATACAGAACTTGGATGTCTCAACTCTGAAAGCAATCAAATGTTCTGATAAGGGAAAAAGGAGCTCACATTGTTGGAGCATGTTTTTTCTCTCATCATCTCAGTTCCCTTGTTGCCATGGTCACCTCTCAGCACAGCAGAGCTCCCCAGTAACAACACTTTGATGCTGCATTCCTTCTTCTTGTCCATTTCCTTGTTTCATCTTATTGTGTCTCCCACTTTCCCTATCCGGCACCACTTCTCTCCACTTTTGATACAGCCTGGCAAGAAGAAAGACATTGAAGATGTTAATGGTTTATGTTTTAAAACCCCAGACATGAAACTAAGACCTCTAACTTTTTATAGACATAATGGTTTTGTATTATGCAGCAACAGAGAACGCAAGTTCCTATCTACTGTCTGTCATATATAATAAGTCCAAACGCTCATTACAGGACTGGACCTTACCAACTGGTATTTGAATTATATCTATAGTCTTGATTATAAGGAATTAAATTTTGTGGTAGTGTACAAGTGGAGGGTGTTATACTGGCTCATACAAGCAGTTGTTCCTGAATATATCATGCAGAAAGAATGAAAGAGATGGTTCAGAATAAACCAGGGTTCCAAATATACATAGTGCCTAGTGTCTTGAGATTTACACGTTCTTTCAGAGACAGACATCTGTGAATTTCTTAGAGGATTCAGAATTCCTGGAATTAAATGTATTATAAGGAGGCCATTTAGGGTGGCCACAAAGAGATGACCCTCAGAAGAAAGTATTAGAGATTATGTGTGGATTTTTCCTTAAATAGTTCTATTCCTTGCTACTCAGATGTTGCATTGTCTCTTAAAGTGCTATTTGTCAAACTAAGCAAATCTTATTGTAGCTATTTTAACAACATGCCTTCCTAGGCTAGCAAAATTATAGTTGTTAATTTTTTTTTTTTTTTTAGTTTGTTAGGGTTTGATTTTCGCTGCTGGTCCTTTTTTTAAACGAACTGTCTATTTTGAATTACTGCCATTTGATTGTACTTTTGCCTGGAGGGTATTTTACCAAGAGCGCAGTAAACTGAAAAATAAATGAGATTTGCATACTTGTAAGGTCTTTGAAGTCTACTGGGGAGAGATTATAAAGATTAAACGAGTCTATAAATAAGAGGCTATTCCTCCAATCACCTGATATAAAAATGTTTATAAAAATAAGACTTGTAAATATGTGGTCTTTATGTTTAAGGGAAAAGTGGGGATGCAGCTTATTTTTAAAGATAGAGTCATATTTTTCCGTTCATATTTAATAATCCATGACATTTTTAACTCAAAAGACTGAAGGGGAAAGGAATTCCTAAGCATTTTGATTTGCCATATTTATGTTCAGGAAATAATAAAAAACAGCTTCACACAAATCAAGTTACCCTTTCTTAAAGGAGATGACAAAGGTTCCTAAAATCATGATCTTTTAGACATGTGGTAAATTGTGAAAAATCAGTACTTTATGAACTGGAGAAAAACACCATTTATAGTTGTTGAAAATCAATTTTATCTTTTATGTCTTTGGTGAAGAAATATTCCTCATGCTAGAGAACTGGGCATTCCAGTTCTATTTTCTCCTTTTACTTGTCATTTTTATTAATGCCAAGACAAGGCGGCCAAGCACTCTTAACGGCTGCTCAGTGGAGATACTAAAAGAGTTAAAGAAAAGCAGAGAAGCCGACAGCACAGCCTGCAGTCTGTGGCCGAAGGCCTGAGAGCCTCTGGCAAACCACTAGTGTAAGCTCAAGAGTACAAAAGCCAAAGAACCCGGAGTCTGATGTTTGAGAGCAGGAAGCATCCAGCACGGGAGAAAGATGAAGACCGGAAGACTCAGCAAGTCTGCTATTTCCACTTTCCTCTGCCTGCTTCATTCTAGCCGCGCTGGCAGCTAGTTAGATGGTGCCCACCCAGACTGAGGTTGGGTCTGCCTCTTCTAGTCCACTGACTCAAATGTTAATCTCCTTTGGCAGCATTCTCACAGATACACCGATGAACAAAACTTTGCATCCTTCAATCCAGTCAAATTGACACTCAATATTAACCATCACATTAGGCAAATCATAACGCTAAATAAAATCAGAATATGGCAAAAAATTAATATCTTTAAAAACTTTCAGCTTTCTTCTGTAGTGTAATTTAGACACCGAAAATATCACAGAATAACAGAAAAACCATCTACCTTATTCCCCCTTTGGAACCTAGCCTGGGAATATTTCATCATATTTTCAATGACAAAGTACATAAACATTTGCATATCTAGGTTAAATTGCAGTTGTTTGTATTCAACCATTGATGCTACTAATAATAGTCTTCTTTCCCATACTGTAAAAAGTGCTGGAAATAATAACATTGACCAATGCTCTTAGGGATGTACTTTAAATGCAGTGGTTCTCAGTGGTGATCATTTCTCCTCAGAACACACTTTGAAACGTTTCTAAGCTCATGTCTCCAAGGAGAAAAATCATCCCCAGTTGAGAGCCACTGCTTTAGAGGACGAATTAAATTGTCCCAAAACCTCAACTACTGAGATAAACTGATATTAAAAGCAGAAAATTATAATAGGGCAATTACATGTTTAGCAACATTTAAACAGAAGGCAAGCGACACGTTTTGATGGAGTAAGTGGTTATATACTTCAAAAAAAAATCTTTTACTAAAGCCTGCCTTTGTTACTGATCTCCCCTAACAATTTTTCCCTTTCTTGACTAAAACATGTCTTACATATTTTGTGAATGATAACAGTTCTTTATGACCGCAGAGCAATGATAAGCTACTACTTTATTACAGCAAAGAGTTTCTAGTGACTAAAAGGCAATCCCGTTTAAATGGCCAAGTTGGATTATAGCCCTATTTTACATTACACATTATTAAACATATTATTAATAATTAGATACAAGATTTTATTTGAGAATCTGGATCAAAACTCTAGAAATATACTGGGGATATCCCTAAATTGACTAAGCAAACCCTGAATCAAATGAGGAAAATAACCTGTTATGTCTTACTTTACTCTGCATTTACCTAAATTAAAATTTTAATATCTGACATATTGGAGATTTGAGATGATAATTATATTCAGTGATGGAAAAATAAACAAAATTATAGTTTTACGTATTGAATTTGCAGGTTGTGAAAATTATATCCTTTTACACAAAAATTAATAAATATAAAATAAACATAAAATTAATAAGTACAAAATTAATAAATATTTTCTCTGTAAATTGTGATTATTTTACATAATTCTGAGGAATATGGCATTTTATTGAGTTGTATATTGATCTAAAAGAGGGGTCTGATGAAAATATGATGAAGTTCATTATACAATGAAAAATCAAAATAATTATTAAAAGTGCACTGTATTATTTTAATATTTGTTTCAAATGTTTATTTTTGTATAACAAAAGTATATGTTTTGAAATTCTGGTGATTTTAAAAAATGAAGTCATGAAGTGTTTCCAGTTTGCACGCTGGAAAGAAAAGACAGAGTTACTGGGTGCTCCCAAAAAAACCTGGTCAAACTGTTATAAAATAAAATAAGATAATATCATGAAACTGTTTGGAAGATAGCATCAATTCAACACATTTCTTTGAAACTGAATCTATACTAACATAGTCTACCTCATACTACTGACTATGCTTTCTTTTGGTGAAAACTACATTCAAAGAAGTTCAATAGACAAAATTATGATTGATAGCATTAGAGTTGTATAAGAGCTTGGATGAAAACACTAATTGCAGTAGATTACTTACAGGGATCAATATGAAAATGTAAAGTGACATTAGTCCTCTAACTCAGGATTATATTAAAATGTGATTTAAGAAACAGTGGGTAATTTAATAATTTTTAAATAAATCACTATTCTTCAACATAAAACCATTCCAAGGATATTAAACAGAGGATAGCAACATTCCACGGGCTGCCAATGCATTTCCAATTCAAATAGAAGCAAATCAGAAAATCTTATTATATTAGCCCACATCTTTTCTTCCAGTTTTATTGAAGTATAATTGACAAATAAAATTGTATCATAGTAAGGTATATGATGTGATGTTTTGATATAAGTATACATTGTGAAATAATTACCAGGAGCAAATTAATTAACACATTTATTGCCTCACATAGGTACCTTATTTTTTGGAAGAGAATACATAAGAACTACTCTGTTATCAAATTTCAAATATACAACACAGTTTTATTAACTATAGTCATAGTGATAGTATAAATAGTCTACATAGTACATATAGTCATAGTATAGATTTAAAGTCTCTACATTGAATCTCCAAAACTAATAACTGAAACTTTGTTTACTTGATCACTAGCTCTTCATCTTAATCCCACCTCCTAACCCCTGGCAACTGCAATTTTACTCTCTGCTTCTGTGAATTTGACTTTTTGGATTTCATGCATAAGTGAGATAATACAGTATTTGGCTTTTTGTATCTGCTTTGTTTCATTTATCATTATGTTTTTCAGTTTTATTCATGGTGCTGCCAATGGCAGAATTTTCTTCCTTTCTAAGGTTGAGTAATATTCCACTGTGTATCTATACCATATTTTTTATCCATTCATCTGTTGATGGACATTTAGGTTGTTTCCATATTTTGGCTATTGTAAATGAAGCTCCAATGAACATGAGTACAGATCTGTTTTTGAGATTCTGATTTAATTTCACTTGGATATATATTCAGAAGTAGAATTGCTAGATATGATAGTTCTATTTTTAATTTTTTAAAGAAACTCCACACTGTTTTCCATAATGGTTATGCCAATTTTCATTCCCACCAACAGTGTACAAATATTTCCATTTCTCCACTTCTGAACCAACACTTATCTTTTGTCTTTTTGGTAATACCCACTCTAACGGGTGTGGTGTGATTTATCACTGTGGTTTTGATACATGTTTCTCTAATGATTAGTGCTAATGAGCACCTTTTTATACACTTGTTGGCTATTTGCATTTCTCCTTTGGAGAATTATCTATTCATGTCTTTGTCCAGTTATTTTATTTAATTTTATTTTACGTTCCAGGGCACATGTGCAGGATGTGCAGGTGTAGTACATAGGTAAATGTGTGACATGGTGATTTGCTGTTCCTATCAACCCATCACCTAAGTATTAAGCCCAGCATGCTTTAACTATTTTTCCTGATTATTCATGTCTTTGCTTAGTTTTTATGTTTTTGTGAATTTAATTTATTTTACACATTTTTCAAATCATTGTGGTAAGACAGGCAGAATTGAAATGGGTCTATGTACATGTCTGTTTCATTCCATTTTATGTGAAAAGGGATGGCCCTGGACTGAGTCCAAATTGACAGAAGCTTTGCTAATTTTTTAATGAAATAATGTGTTTCTTAAACTATTAAGTTATGTAAGTTCTTTATATATTTTGGATATCAAATCCTTTATCAGAAATATAGTTTGCAAATATAGTTTGCTTTGTAATACATTTTGATATAAGGAAGTTGGTGCATCTAACTTTGATTTTCTTTCTCATGATTGTTTTGATACTCGGGATCTTTTTTGGTTCTATATAAATTTTAGGAATTTTTTTTTCACATTTTTGTGAATATTTGCCATCGGAATTTTGATAGGGATGGCATTGAATCTGTAGATTGCTTTTGCAAACCATATATCTGACATATAAGGACATTGTAACAATAGTAATTCAATCAGTGAACATGGGGTAATTTTCCATTTATTGTGTCTTCTTCAATTTATTTCATCAATGTTTTACAGTTTTCAGTGTACAGGTCTTTCATTTCCTTGGTTAAATTTAATCTTAAATACTTTTGTAATGCTATTATAATTAGATTATTGTTTTCATAATCTGTTTGTTGTTAATGTATTAAAAACAACAAAAATTTGCATAATGATTTTGTATCTTGCAACTTTATTGAATTCATTTGTTAGCTTAAACAATTCTCTGGTGAAATTTTTTTTTTTTTTTTTTTGAGATGGAGTCTCGCTCTGTCGCCCAGGCTGGAGTGCAGTGGCATGATCTCGACTCACTGCAAACTCCGCCTCCTGAATTCATGCCATTCTCTTGCTTCAGCCTCCCAAGTAGCTGGGATTACAGGCACCCGCCACCATGCCCAGCTAATTTTTTTGTATTTTTCAATAGAGACGGGGTTTTACCATGATAGCCAGGATGGTCTCCATCTCCTGACCTTGTGATCTGCCCGCCTCAGCCTCCCAAAGTGCTGGGATTACAGGTGTGAGCCACTGTGCCCGGCCTAGGTTCTTTTATAAACAAGATCATACTATTTGCAAACAGAGGCAATTTTACTACTTCCTTTCTGATTTGAATAACTTTTATCTTTTTCCTGCCTTTTAACTCTGAGTATGACTTGCAGCCCTATATTGAATAGAAGTGCTTACAGTGGGCATTCTTGTCTTGTTCCTGATCTGAGACAAAAGGCTTTTAACCATTGGGTAAGATGATAGCTGTGGGTTTGTTGTACACGGTCGTTAGTGTGTTGATGTATATTTTTCTGTACCTAATTTGATGAGTTTTTACAATTAAAAATGTTGAAATTTGGAAAATGCTTGTTCTGAATTAATTGAGATAATTGTAAGATTTAAATCTTCATTCTGTTAAAGTGTTATATAACACGTATTTATTTTCATGTGTTGAACCATCCTTGCAGCCCAGGAATAAATTCCACTTGATCATGGTAATGCTTCTTTTACTGGGCTGTTGATTTTAGTTCGCTAGAATTTTGTTGTTGATTTTTGCATCTATGTTTATCAGAAATACTGGCCAGTAGTTTCCTTTGCTTGTAGAAAAAGAAATCTGGCTTTGATATTAAAGTAATACTAGCCTCATAAAATAAGTTTGGAAGTATTTGCTCTTATTCAAGTTTTGGGAAAAGCTTGAGGAGGTTTGGTGTTAATTCTTCTTTAAATGTTTGATAGAATTCACTTGGGAAGCCATTTGGTCCTAGGCTTTTCTTTGTTGGGAAGTTTTTGCTTACTGCATCAGTCTCTTTACTCATATTGATTGGTTCAGATTTTCTATTTCTTTGTGGTTTAGTCTTGGAAGACTGTATGTTTCTAGGGATTTTTCTGTTTCACTAGATTATCCAATGTAATAGAGCATAATCTGTTCACAATAATATCTCATGATCCTCTCTATCTCTGGTATCAGTTGAAAGTCTTATCTGTCATTTAGAATCTTGTTTACTTGAGCTTTTTAAAAATATTTCCTTAGATTTAGTCTAAGTAAAATTTTGATAATATTTGCAAAAAATTCCTCAGTTTTGCTGAACTTTTCTATTGTTTATCTAGTCTCTAGTTCATTTATTATTGCTTGAATATTTATTATTTACTTATTTTTGCTCACTCGGGCTTAGTTTGTAAATTTTTTTCTTATTCTTTGAGTTGTAAAGTTAGGCTTACTTAAGACTTTTCTTTTTTCTTAACATAGGCATTTATTGGTATAAACTTTCTTAGAACTGCTTTTGCTGTGTCTCATAAGTTCTACTGTTGTATTATCACTTTTATTTGTCTCAAGGTGTTTTTATTTCTGTTTTGATTTCTTTTTACCAATTGGTTGTTCTGAAGTGTACTATTTTATTTCCACAAATTTGTGAATTTTCTAATTTTTATCCTGTTATTGATTTTTAGTTTCATACCATTGTGGTTAGAAAAGATAACTGGTGTAATTTCAATCTTTTGTAGCCCAACATATCCGTGGATAATGTTCTAAGTCGCTTGAATGTATATTCTGCTGCTGTTGGATAGAATGTTTTGTATATGTCTGTTAAGTCCATCTTGTCTATGTTATTCAAATCTGCTGTTTCCTTATTAGTTTTCTGTTTGAATGATCTATCTGTTGCTGAAAGTGGGGTATTGAAGTCCCTTACTATTGTTGCATTGCTGTCTATCTCTCCCTTCAATTCTGTTAATATTTGCTTTAAATATTTTGGTTCTCCAAGGCCAGGTGCGGTGGCTCACGCTTGTAATCCCAGTACTTTTGGAGGCCGAGGCGGGCGGATCACGAGGTCAGGAGATCGAGAACATCCTGGCTAACATGGTGAAACCCCATCTCTACTAAAAATACAAAAAATTAACCGGGCGTGCTGGCGGACGCCTGTAGTCCCAGCTACCGGGGAGGCTGAGGCAGGAGAACAGCATGAACCCGGGAGGCAGAGCTTGCAGTGAGCTGAGATCGTGCCACTGCACTCCAGCCTGGGTGACAGAGCAAGACTCCATCTCAAAAAAAAAATATATATATATATATATATTTTGGTTCTCCAGTCTCGGGTGTATGTAATATGAAACAATGTTATAGCTTCCTGATGACCCACTTATCATTGTATGATGAATTTATTTGTCTCCTTTTACAGATTTAAACTTAAAGACTATTTTTTTTCTGGTATAACTATGTTCACCCTGCTCTCTTTTGGTTATTATTTGCATGAAATATCTTTCTCTATCCTTTCATATCCTTTCACATTGAGTCTATTAACCCTAAAATAAATTTTATTTTTATTTTATTTTTTTATTTTTGTAGGCAGCATATTGCTGGATCTTGTTTTTAAAAAATCCATTCAGCCACTGTATTTATTTTGTTTAGAGAATTTAATTTATTTACATTTAAAGTACATATGGTCCTGAACTCACAATGGTAGATCTATAATTTATTTATTTTATGATGGTGCCAAAGCTATAAGCATTATCTTGTATGTGATGAGTTGCTTTTCTCTTGCTTTCAAAAATTTCTTCTTTGTCTTTAACTTTTGAAAATTTGATCATAATATGTCTTGATGTAATTCAGGGGAGAGATTACATGTTTGGAAACCTTAGAGCTTTGTTAACCTAGATATTCATATCCTTCCAAGATTTGGGAAGTTTTCAGACACAATTTCTTTTCATGAGCTTTCTTCTCATTTCTCTCTCTTTTCTCCTCCTGGAACTGTTATAATCTGTATTTTGGTTCACTTGCTGGTGCACCATAAATCCCATACTTGTCATTCTTTTTTTCCTTTCTCCTCCTCTGACTGTATAATTTCAATGACCTGTCTTTGAGTTCACAGATTCTTTTATTTTTTATTTTTATTTTTGTAGGCAGCATATTGCCGGATCTTGTTTTTAAAGAAATCCATGCAGACACTGTATTTATTTTTTTTGGAGAATTTAATTTATTTACATTTAAAGTACACTTCTTTTATTCTTTTATTGAGTCTGCTGTTGAAACTTTCTATTGCATCTTTGTAGTTCATTTATTGTATTAATCAGCTCCAGATTTTCTGTTTGTTCTTTTTATGACTTTTAGCTCTGTTAAACTTACTGTTTTGTTCATGTATTGTTTTCCTGAAAACATTGAGTTGTTTATTTATATTCTCTTGTAGCTTGCTGAGCTTCCTTAAAACAATTATTTTAAATTATTTTTCAGGACATTTGTAGATTTCTGTTTCTTTGGGATTGGTTACTGAAAAATTATGTTTTCTTTGATGGTGTCCTGTTTACTTAATTTTTTTGTGTTCCTTGAATTCTGACATTTCTATCTTTGCATTTGAAGAAGTAGTCACCTCCTCCAGTCTTTATTGACTGGCTTCAGGAGACAAATTACTTCACCCATCAGCCCACCTAAGGTTTCTGGGGCCTTTCAGGCCTTTTCACACTAATCCTCTTGTTTCCCTCCTGGGGAGGACTCAGGACTCTATGTCTTCTCTTGATCCTGAAAAGCCAAATCGGGTGTGGAGAGCTTTCTATTTATTTTCCCCAGGGTTATTCCCTAAAGTGTTCAAGATTATGCATCTTCTCCGATCCAGCAGAACTAGGAGGGCAGGGGAGGAATATGAGAAATGCGGAAGTGCAATGAGCTGTCTGGGTATGTTCTCAGAGAGATTTGCCCTGTGAACTTTGTGGGCTGGCTTTCTGGTGGAGTCCACAGTTCATTAGTAGAAACTGCAGCCCTTTGCTGAAATCTCTGTCTCTGTTGCTATGAGCCCTCTCCCCTTTCCTCTGCTCTTATCTGTCCACAGACTATTC
The DNA here is from genome assembly GCF_028858775.2 of Pan troglodytes. NCBI lineage: Eukaryota > Metazoa > Chordata > Mammalia > Primates > Hominidae > Pan > Pan troglodytes. The sequence goes on from NC_072403.2 coordinate 107,809,974, forward strand.
TTCGCTTTGATCCCCTCAGTGATCTGGATGAGGAGAGAAAGAAGTAGGCCTCTTGGGCAGTGTTCTGGTCACTATGCTCTCACTGTCTTCTGTGAGAGGAATCATGGGCCAAAGGGGTCTCTCTTAGCACTGAGCTGTGCAACCTCGAGGGAGGGGTGATTCAGGTAAAGTCAAACTCTACATCTTAGCCTACTTAAGGTGCCATATTCTGGGATTTTCTCCTCCACGTGTGTGCTGAGACCTCTCTGCTACACTCCTGAGTTCCCACAGAGGTACTCTCATCCATGGGTGGTTGTTGAAATCAATTTGTGTGTGTTGGTGGGAAGAAGGGGTGATGAGGGCTGAAAACTCCTATTCTAACAGCTTGCTAACATCACTTATAGCCCTTATCTTACTAATTCTATTTCAACAAACTTTCTTTTAAACAGAAAATGTTTTACTAGTACTTTAAAATAATTTAGAAATTCTTGGATTATAAAATCAATGACATTAGGGAACCAGAATACTAAAGTGTTACATTTTCCTTGATCCAATCTCTCACCCAGAACTTGGAAAAATATCTCCAATGGACTGTATATAAGCTTGGCACCAAATTTCCAATTTGAAAACAGAGAAATGATAATGTATTAGAATGAGGCTGTATTAAAGCAAAATAATTTGAGTCACTAAATTTGCTGAACATTTGCCATGTGCAAGATGTTGCTCCAGGCTGAGGAGGACATTATTTGAAGATGAAAGTTTAGTAAGACCTGATTTGTAGGAATTTATCATATTGTTGAGAACAAACAAAAATAGATCACAAAATATGCAGAATTATATTCAAACGTACGCATAATCAACATAATGTAAGGGAAACTAGATAATCAAATAAGGGAATAGTGAACCACAGGTAAAGCAACTAATGCATTATAGATTGTGAAAAAGCAAGAGAGAAAAAGTCAAAGTTTATTTTTCTTTTCAAATTAAGATAGGAAATATAGGTCAAATAAATTGATAAATATTAATATATTCTCAAACTGCCAGATTAAACTAATACCTAACTGCCTTCTAATAAGTATTTCTCTAAATAATCTTTGGATGATGTTCGTATTTCAAATTCCTTAAGCAACCACTCCAACAAATACTATGGCATAGTCTTTGCCTGGCATGTTAGATTCAGGTAATTGTGCCATTTCCAAAATATTTAAAAGCTCTATTATGTACAGAGGAATTTATAGCCTTTTATTCTTCTAATCATTCAGGCAGTATGAAATAAGTATATTCTACAGGCAAGGTACAGCCATAGGAACTGATCATTTCAATGGTCAAAACAAAACAAAACAAAATAGAAAAGAATTGTCACCAGACTTAAATAAAATTACAGTTCTCGCCTTTCCATACATTGATGTTCTCTTTTCTTTCTTTCTATACCCTCCACTTTCCTCCTGTCTCTAACTCATCTTTTCATTGATTCAAGGTAGATTTAGGGACTTTTATGGTTAACTAGAATTATGGCATGAGAGGAAACTACCTTTTGCAATATAAAGAAAAGCAGAAGCGAAAATTTTTTATTAAAATATGTTTATTCCACCAAATGTCACCCAAAAAGTAACATACTACTAGAATCTCTGCCAAGTGTAACAAATAGTAGAGAAAAACAGATATGGGCCTGTTTTTATTGAGCTTAAAATCTAGCAAGAACAACATATATTAAATAACTAGTAGCAGATAGAATTATTTTAGGAAAATTATGATAGATGTTATGGAAACATCATAGGCTTTACTTAAGGAATAAGACAAACTGTCTGAAATACAAGAAGCAATGATAAAATTAAAAAGCAAATGTTTAGTGATGGAAGAAAACACTTTTTGTTATTAATATAATACTAATTTAATCATAAAGATAATTTATAAGAATAACAAATGATAAGACTAAAATATGGTTCAATTATAGCGTGTAAGTTGAGAAAGGGACAATGATACCTTAAAGTGTGCTGAGCTCTATTGTCCATGTGTGTATTTAGAATATATTGCCTAACTTTAGATGCTTAGAAGCATAAAGTTAACCACTGAAAGAACAGAAAAATATATAAATTCCAAGCAAAAAGAGAATAAAATATAAACAAAAACAGAACAAGAACTGATAAGTAAATAATAAAGTGGGAACAACAAATACAATTTTTTTCCCTAGAATTAGATTGTAAAGGTGAACAGAAAATAAAGTAGTAAAATATTCCACGACCGGATTTGTAGATGGGACTATGGATTCAAGAATTATTTTTTAAGAAAAATTTTAGCAGGAGATGCTAAAAATTGTTTATATGCTAGTAGTTCAGCAGCTGTGAGGGCAAAAATAATGATGCTGGGTAGAGTGTATGAATGGGCTTGAATTCCTTGAAAAGGTGAGAGGGAACTGGCTGTACAGCTCGGGTAGAGGGAACAGTCTCTGCTAATCATGTCCTACATCGTAACAGGAAGGAAGGAGGAAACGGTGGGTGTGAGTGTAGTAGATTTGTAGTTGGCAGTGGAAATATAAGAGATTTTTATCTAATAGCTTCATCTTTCTCAATGAATTTTTAGACAAAATCACCAGCTGAAAGGAAGGATAAACAGGTGGCTGGTGGTTCTGGGTTGCATGCCTGTTTGGTACCTAGCTGAGTATAAGGAAAATTAAAGGGAAAAAAAAAAAAAGAAAACCTAGAAAACTCACTGTATTTTGTTTCTCAAGTTCCAAGGCCCCAAGTCAACCTCTTTTCTTCTTTTTAAATTTCAAGGTCCTTTCATCATTATTTATTTCCAGGTTCTTTTAGCATATTTTGAGGAGAGGAGCAGAAAATGTGAGTCTTCACCATCTTTTCCCAGAAGCGAAAGCTGTGTGATGTCTTGTATTATTTTAAACAGCATAATTTAGGGCAATGAAAGCTAAACTTTTATACCTTTGCAGATTAAGGGAAACTGCTATGTGAAAACCATAATCAATTAATCAGAGGGGGGTACTTACACTTTATAAATTCTAGAGCAAAAATTAGAATTAAGCTTTTGGACTGACATCCTTTTTGTAGTTTATAAGAATTGACTATGCTACAAAACAAACACTTGTGAATCTAGAAAATTCTCAAGCTCTTGAGACACACAGCACACAAATATGTGGGTGCACAAGCACAGAAAATATAGTTTCTCCATGCAATAGGGAGTCTGTAGAATCCGTCAGGTGAGTAGTGTGGAATCAATGGGAAAAATAATAAAAAGAAAGAGAAAGTAACTAAAGTAGAAGAATGTGGAGGAAAAGGGGAGAAAGTCTAAATCTGCTGCTGCAATTTTGTCTTTTTTATTTTTTCTGGTTATTTCTCCCAAAAAAATGCCTAAATCCAATAATGGCTTTCTCCATTCTACAGGTTGAAAAACTTACTAGCTTTTCTGTTTTATGAATTAGAATGCTTCCTCAATGCATCTCTATTTCATCACCAAACAAAAGGTGTGAATGCATTTATAATAGCTTAAATAATGCTGTGTCTACATACCTACTAGGATAATAGTTGAAAAGTAATTAAATTTAGGATAAAATGTCCTAGTGGTAGCTTGAATAAAAACTTTCTGATTGGTTAAGGAAATTACAGATATATAACATCCTACATCAAGCTACATTAAGCAAGTATTTTAATTGCCTGATACCTCTGTTCCCCTCATGGAACAGTTTCTTCCCCTCAATTAATATTATTTCTTTCTTTTTCTATTTCACACCCCCTTTTACTTCTACCTTCTATTTTCTGACAATGCAGTCTTATGAACTTATCTGAGAGAAATGTCACTAACAGATTGTAAAAGTATATTTTTTCTCACCTTTCAGACTCCTTAACACTGTTTGCTATAATTTTCACATGGATCACCTGAAGACCATTTATTTTTTAATTCTCCTTTTGAATATAGTCTATTTATTGGAAGCACATCATCATAAATTTTTCTCCAAGTGACAAAACCGTAAGAAATTTCCTGCAGCTGAGTACACTAAGAAACACTTGCCAAGCTCTCAAAACTGTTGGATAGACTAGATGAATCATACACAAATAGTTCATGCAAAGAATTTGTATTACCATAAAAATCCACATTACATTTTATTATTTTTCTTTAGTTTATGAAAGGCTGGTTTATAAATGAGCCAATAATTTAAATGCAATTACATTTTTGTATGAAATTTTAGCTGATTCATATTTTTCTTTAATATCAGATAATTTGCCTTCAGATCTTCACTTGCCATCTTGGCTCTTGAAGATTTTCTTTTCTTCATGTCTTCCAGTTTTTAGTAATAATTGAAAAGCATTACATTTTTAAAAAATCGCTTATGCAAAGTGCTTCTAAAAGGCTTTCCAATTACACCCACATATAGAAAGACACCCACTCACTAGTCGGTTTAGTTTCTATTATTCCCTTTGAAAAGTTTAGGTAGACACCTAAGCTTAAGGAATTCAGTTTAATTTATTTCTGAATCTACTAACATTTTGAGAGAAAAAATATTTCATGATGTCTCCCAGAATGGCATGTCTTCATTAGCAGTATTTTTCAAAAATTTCATGGATAATTAATGTCAAATTATTTCTCAAGTTTTCAAAAGAATCTTCTGAATAAATACTACACAGCAATGCTGATAAAATGGAGTCAGATAGAAGTTCCAACTGGTATTTAAAATCAATAAAGCAAATATTATCTATTTGAAACATAAAATTATAAGATTTACCTAAAGGCAGACATCAAATGATGTAAGTTTATTCTGTAAGATATAAATGAGTCTCATTTTTCAAAATATGATATTTATATCAAATGTATTCTGTTGGCAACCATACACACAATTATCTCATAGTTCCTTTTTACATATGCTACTAATCAATTCCTCTCTCATTTGCATTATGTGTGGGTTTCTACAAATATATGTATGGGACTTTGAAATTTTAAATTTATTTTACTGAACTAAGCTTTCAGCCTGAAGGAAATTTGCAGGGGATAAAAATGTTGATGCTTCAAATAGTTGATAATGCCTTTGCTTCAAGACATCAGACAGTTTATTTAATATGCCATTTACTTTTTGAAATTATTTAAAATAATGGCAAATAAACAAGATTCCACATTTATTTTTTTATTTTTTTATTTTATTATTATTATAATTTAAGTTTTAGAGTACATGTGCACAATGTGCAGGTTAGTTACATATGTATACATGTGCCATGCTGGTGTGCTGCACCCATTAACTTGTCATTTAGCATTAGGTATATCTCCTAATGCTATCCCTCCCCCCTTCCCCCACCCCACAACAGTCCCCAGAGTGTGATGTTCCCCTTCCTGTGTCCATGTGTTCTCATTGTTCAATTCCCACCTATGAGTGAGAACATGCGGTGTTTGGTTTTTTGTCCTTGTGATAGTTTACTGAGAATGATGATTTCTAATTTCATCCATGTCCCTACAAAGGACATGAACTCATCCTTTTTTATGGCTGCATAGTATTCCATGGTGTATATGTGCCACATTTTCTTAATCTAGTCTATCATTGTTGGACATTTGGGTTGGTTCCAAGTCTTTGCTATCGTGAATAATGCCGCAATAAACATATATGTGCATGTGTCTTTATAGCAGCATGATTTATAGTCCTTTGGGTATATACCCAGTAATGGGATGGCTGGGTCAAATGGTATTTCTAGTTCTAGATCCCTGAGGAATTGCCACACTGACTTCCACAATGGTCGAACTAGTTTACAGTCCCACCAACAGTGTAAAAGTGTTCCTATTTCTCCACATCCTCTCCAGCACTTGTTGTTTCCTGACTTTTTAATGATTGCCATTCTAACTGGTGTGAGATGGTATCTCATTGTGGTTTTGATTTGCATTTCTCTGATGGTCAGTGATGGTGAGCATTTTTTCATGTGTTTTTTGGCTGCATAAATGTCTTCTTTTGAGAAGTGTCTGTTCATGTCCTTTGCCCACTTTTTGATGGGGTTGTTTGTTTTTTTCTTGTAAATTTGTTTGAGTTCATTGTAGATTCTGGATATTAGCCCTTTGTCAGATGAGTAGATTGCAAAAATTTTCTCCCATTTTGTAGGTTGCCTGTTCACTCTGATGGTAGTTTCTTTTGCTGTGCAGAAGCTCTTTAGTTTAATTAGATCCCATTTGTCAATTTTGTCTTTTGTTGCCATTGCTTTTGGTGTTTTAGACATGAAGTCCTTGCCCAAGCCTATGTCCTGAATGGTACTGCCTAGGTTTTCTTCTAGGGTTTTTATGGTTTTAGGTCTAATGTTTAAGTCTTTAATCCATCTTGAATTAATTTTTGTATAAGGTGTAAGGAAGGGATCCACTTTCAGCTTTCTACATATGGCTAGCCAGTTTTCCCAGCACCATTTATTAAATAGGGAATCCTTTCCCCATTGCTTGTTTTTGTCAGGTTTGTCAAAGATCAAATAGATGTAGATATGCGGCGTTATTTCTGAGGGCTCTGTTCTGTTCCATTGATCTATATCTCTGCTTTGGTACCAGTACCATGCTGTTTTGGTTACTGTAGCCTTGTAGTATAGTTTGAAGTCAGGTAGCATGATACCTCCAGCTTTGTTCTTTTGGCTTAGGATTGACTTGGCAATGCGGGCTCTTTTTTGGTTCCATATGAAGTTTAAAGTAGTTTTTTCCAATTCTGTGAAGAAAGTCATTGGTAGCTTGATGGGGATGGCATTGAATCTATAAATTACCTTGGTCATTATGGCCATTTTACCCTAACATCACAATTAAAAGAACTAGAAAAGCAAGAGCAAACACATTCAAAAGCTAGCAGAAGGCAAGAAATAACTAAAATCAGAGCAGAACTGAAGGAAATAGAGACACAAAAAACCCTTCAAAAATTAATGAATCCAGGAGCTGGTTTTTTGAAAGGATCAACAAAATTGATAGACCGCTATCAAAACTAATAAAGAAAAAGGAGAGAAGAATCAAATAGACACAATAAAAAATGTTATAGGGGATATCACCACCGATCCCACAGAAATACAAACTACCATCAGAGAATACTACAAACAACTCCATGCAAATAAACTAGAAAATCTAGAAGAAATGGATAAATTCCTCGACACATACACTCTCCCAAGACTAAACCAGGAAGAAGTTGAATCTCTGAATAGACCAATAACAGGCTCTGAAATTGAGGCAACAGTTAATAGCTTACCAACAAAAAAAGTCCAGGACCAGATGGATTCACAGCTGAATTCTACCAGAGGTATATGGAGGAGCTGGTACCATTCCTTCTGAAACTATTCCAATCAATAGAAAAAGAGGAAATCCTCCCTAACTCATTTTATGAGGCCAGCATCATCCTGATACCAAAGCCGGGCGGAGACACAACCAAAAAAGAGAATTTTAGACCAATATCCTTGATGAACACTGATGCAAAAATCCTCAATAAAATACTGGCAAACCGAATCCAGAAGCACATCAAAAACTTATCCACCATGATCAAGTGGGCTTCATCCCTGGGATGCAAGCCTGGTTCAATATATGCAAATCAATAAATGTAATCCAGCATATAAACAGAACCAAAGACAAAAACCACATGATTATCTCAATAGATGCAGAAAAGGCCTTTGACAAAATTCAACACCCCTTCATGCTAAAAACTCTCAATAAATTAGGTTTTGATGAGACATATCTCAAAATAATAAGAGCTATTTATGACAAACCCACAGCCAATATCATACTGAATGGGCAAAAACTGGAAGCATTCCCTTTGAAAACTGGCACAAGACAGGGATGCCCTCTCTCACCACTCCTATTCAACATAGTGTTGGAAGTTCTGGCCAGGGCAATTAGGCAGGAGAAGGAAACAAAGGGTATTCAATCAGGAAAAGAGGAAGTCAAATTGTCCCTGTTTGCAGATGACATGACTGTATATCTAGAAAACCCCATTGTCTCAGCCCAAAATCTCCTTAAGCTGATAAGCAACTTCAGCAAAGTCTCAGGATACAAAATCGATGTACAAAAATCACAAGCATTCTTATACACCAATAACAGACAAACAGAGAGTCAAATCATGAGTGAACTGCCATTCACAATTGCTTCAAAGAGAAGAAAATACCTAGGAATCCAACTTACAAGGGACGCGAAGGACCTCTTCAAGGAGAACTACAAACCACTGCTCGATGAAATAAAAGAGGATACAAACAAATGGAAGAACATTCCATGCTCATGGGTAGGAAGATTCCACATTTCTACAAAAAAGGACCATTAGCTCTTGAATGAGGTAAGAAACACAATAAAAATAATTTAAGGAATGCATATATGTTCATTTTTATTTCTCCTGAAACACTCATCTCAAACTGAAGAATTCAGGTTGGTTTTCTCCAATTGGTTCGTTGTCTCACAATTCATTTGCCTATCTCTCTTTACTTCTCACCTACTTAAATGCTTGTTATTTTTAAAAATCCTAAGTTAATTTCCCCTATCTTCATTTGTTAGGTATGTCAAGGTTTTCCCACCACCTTACAAACTCCAACACAAATTATATTCATTGAGCTTTTCTCAGCTCTATATAGTCAATTAATTTTTATAAATCTATTCTATCTCTCCAACTAAATCATAAGTTTTTACAAATTTAGGACCTTGTGTGTTCTTCTGTTCACTATATTGAAAATATATTCAATGATTTATTGATTGATCGATCAGATTGCCTAAGAGAATAGGCATCCTTATTTAGTGCTATACAATTTTATTTATTTACAAGTGATAAAGTGCCTATAATATAAATATTAAAGTAATAGGCAATATAATTTGCTATTGAATAGCTTTTAATAAGATACAATTCATGGTCTTGATTCTAAAAACACACTTTCCTGAAAAAGAAGTGATTGTGCAATACTTTTTAATATGACATAGAATGATTCATTTAACAGGTAATATGTTGGCCTTGAGGCTCGGTGCACAAGGATGGACTCAGAATAGGGACCTAGGAGAAATAAATTCTAATCTCTGCCCCCTTCAGATACCATGATTTGGGAATTTGGAAAATTTGTAAAGAGTCTTTAACCTTTTATGGTCTTTATTTCCTGATCTATAATATGAAAATAGATTAGAAAAATCTCTAAATTTACTTTTAGTATAAAATTACATGTTATCTGTATACATTGGTGAAATGAAATTGTTTGAGCTCCTTTTCATATAAAGCCTCTGTTGAAACTTTCATGTGAAACCTTGAAATTGCTTTAAGAAAAAATCCCTATACTTTATTACATTCCCCCATTTAGCCAAACACTTAACATGTATGAATTAGTAATATCATGATTCATAATTTTCTTTCTATTAACAAAAAATGTAGATTTAAAAAATAGTATGTTAAAGGTAAAACTGCCACACGAAGTTGGAAGATGACTTATCTGTGATATTTCACTTTTTAATTGGAGATACTATATATGGGTATCCCCACAAGGTGCGTGATCCAATACCTATCACTTTCTTCCTTTTTTTTCTACTGTCTTATTCATAAACATGCCTTAAACACTGAAAATTAAGGGTACAAATGCAGACATACATACGTAATAGGCCAGTGATAAAAGCATTTAACATTTTAAACATAAATTATCAAAATTTATAATTAGAAAATCCACATGAAAGCTAACTGTATGTATTATAGATGAAAATAGATTTACCTCATGAGTTTTAACCATCCTTTCTTGCCTTTATTTATGAGGTGTCTCTTAGCCTAATAAAAATGTCAGTATATGTATGTGGTGCTGACATCTGCTGGCAGAGATGGTCGGCAACAATATGTGACCCCGACAAGTAGACCTACAGAGGCAGGTGTGGAGCGCCTAATGTAAAAAAGTGTTTAAGACATATTTATATTTTCATGAATTCTAATATGGTGTAGAGAAGTGTCATGTCAAGTAAATTTCGTTTCCGAATATTGACTCTAAGAATGCAATGCCCGTGGGCAAGTCATTTGACCACACTGGGTCTGGATGTATTCTGTTTGTTCCAGCTCTAATACTTGATTTGACTTTCACAGGTCGTTACCTTTATATAATCTTCATTGTGGTGTCCTATTTAAGGAAAGGAAGTCAGACTGGTGGGAGCAGGGGAAAGCAGAAAGAAGAAGCAGATTAGCTACAAGTCTGCCTTACTTCACGGTCCCGGACATATAGCCCTCCTGCGCAAATAATTGACAATCTTTCTGCGCCCAGTTATCACCAGACCCTTGGCTGATACAAAAAAAAAAAATGCAGGTTAGCTCACTACAACCTTGGAGTTATCAGTATTGCACAAAGCCCTCCACAGCATGCAGCATAAATACTATCCTGTAAAATCTCCAGCAAGCCTTTGTTTCCTCATAGTCAGCTCCTCTTCTGCTGATCCTGCCCGTTGCTCCCTTGTAACATACTTTCATACTTTCTCTAATAAACCTCTCTTTATCTACAACTGTCTTGGTAAGTTGTTTTACCCTCATGCCATGGGCTCAAATAGACATAGCTCCCCTGTGACATTCATCATGATTTTATAATAATTCAGAAACATACTGTAGAGTTAATTTTTAAGTTTTTACGATAGACCAAGAACTGAATGGATTCAAATTAAATATATATTAGTATCAAGCTTTCACCTACTGATAAAAAAATGAAGGACTCTAAGATTTCTTTTAAAAAAACAAAGCTTAGCTCATTAAATATTTCCAAGCATCAAAACCAGAGATAAGGTATTCATTTAGGAAAAGTATTAAATATAGTATCAAAAGTTCTGGTTTTTCTATTTTGGGAAAAGCCAGCTTAACATCTCTAAAATACCTAAAATGAGCTCCATACCTAAAAATGGAGATAATATACCCACCTCACAGTAGTATTTTAAGGATTAAATGAGAAATGCAGTCAATGATTATTATTAAACTATAAAGATCTTTATAAATGTAAAATAATATACTTTAGTTACATTATACATCTTTCTTGTACATCTATTATATAGCAATAATAGCTGAGGGCCTACAGATAATTTCATCTTAGTTGAAATTTTATTAAAAAATTTATAGTACAAAATCTAAAATTAATAGTCTACTCAATTTAAAAGACTCAAATGTTTTGGAAGGCTCACATGAGTCTAATTTTGTATCTCAAGATTGACTTAATAGAGTAGATGCCACTAAGAACATAGATTTGTAAATAATTCATATTTCTGAGAGTAGTTGTTATATAATAAATAATCATCTTACACATTTTTCCTTATTTTATTACTTAGTTTTTATTTTATCTATGCATCATGTCACTATTATAAATAATACACTGAGCTAGATGCTCAGATGACAGGGAGAAAATGGAAAGTGGAAAAAAACATAGCACAGTCACTGGCCTTCACAGATTTTTAATTTTCATGAGAAAGATAGACATTCCAAATGAAACATATGACGTAAAAGGATTTTAAGGAAAATGCTGAGTACAATAACAATGTAGAATTAACCAATTCAAAATCTCAAATCAAAAAATTTTATCATGAGGCCTTATTTAAACTTGGGCCCCAGTAGCAAGATTTAGGACAGGACAGACCTTCTAAGGCCAGGAGTTTCAGCACAGGGTGAATAGAGGCTACCACGCCAGGACTTGGCCAGGACTAGGAAGAGGCAGAACAGAAAATGTTAGATACAGAAATCTGAATAGTTAGGAGAGGAGCTGCAGGTTACTAGGTGGGAGGGTAATGATAGAAGACACAATGTTCAAGTACAATACAGGCAGGTCTGGTGAGCAAGGGTTTCAGAAAAAGTATGAGGCTCTGGAGCAAAGCTGCAAATATTCAACAGATGATCTGACTAAAAATTTTTAAAAAACAAAGTTTATTGGGTGAAAAATAGAAAGTTTGAATACATTAATTAATTAGTTATCTATTCAACATTTGCCTCGTATACCTGAACTTGATAAAAAAGAATGAATATGAAACAGATCTTTCCATTGAATAATTTATTATATGAATGTGTATTGAAAAGCTCTAATTTAAACCAGGGTATGTGGTGGGCACAGCTAGAATAAATGGTAGACGTGATATTCACTCTCACGGAGTTTACATCTAGATGACTGAACACAAATACTTGAATGGAAATAATTGTTAATGAAAACATGTGAACTGCCATAAAAAGGAGAACGAAGTCTTCAGAAAAATCAAATGGAGAAGCATGTCAGGTATTTGGGAAACTACTGATGCATTTAGAACTGTGGTGGATATAAAAGTATAACATCAATTTATATTTATTGAATGGTTAAGTAAATTGATTGTGAATAAATGACTGACTGAAGCAATGTACAAGTAGGGTGAGGCTGGAAAGGACTAGAAGGGGAGGGGCTTATCTACAGATATTTGAGTAAAATAATCATAGATATAATAATCAAGAATCTAGGATTTTCTGAAGCAGCTTTGATTGTAAATAGCCTGACCTATAGTCTCTCCACATATACTTCTGCTTGCCAGACATGTACTGATATTTGCTTTTAAAATGTGATTATTTTAAGCATGTAAAAGAAATGAGGATTAGTGCCAAGGCAACTGGCTTCAGAGACAGAACTCTGCTATTTCCTTCCAGCCCAAGACTCACTTGGTCTTAGAAAGGGGTGAGAGCCCTCCATTAGAGACAGATGGAAACACCTGGGGTCCTGAGGGTCAGAGGCAGGGGGACATATGCAGTGAGGACACAGATCTTGATTCACTGCTAGTTTGCCAGCTACCTAAATCCTCCTGTTTTTCTTTTTTTTTCATATTATCATATGTTAAAAACTTTCTTATTTTAAATCACCAGTAGGATGTTTGGGAGTTTAAACATGGAACTACTGCAAAAATGATATTTCAAATCTCTCTTCACCATCCAATGCATAAAATAATGACTCAGAACAATGAACTTAGTACCATCAGTAATATCTATCAAGAAGGGCCCAAGGCTCTACCCAGAATTATTCACAATTTCTTCCACCATTTGTTCATAGCTTAATTAGATTAGCAAGAAAATTATTGTCAATTACACAGTTTCTGACAAAAGTAATCATAATCACATAAATAGACACTATCTGGAGATAAGCTCTTTTCTGCAATAAATAATTTTTATTCTTCTAAAACTCAGTCTTAAAATATTTTCAAAATTAAAAACCCACACACTGAGGTGCATCACAGTGATGCATCAAATATCATTTGCTGTGTCTTCTCATATTCAATTTAATTTTAATGTGTCTACAATAGAAATTATTCTGTAACTCTGGAATCATACTACAGAAATTAATGTTTTTGCTCAAGCTCTGAAATACAGCAGAGGGGAGGAGAATCCCAAAAGAAAAAAATCTGATTAAGGCTGGGCATTGTGGCTTATGCCTATAAGCTCAGCATTTTGAGAGGCTGAGGCAGGAGGATTGGTTCAGCTCAGGAGTTCAAGACCAGCCTGGGCAACATAGCGAGATGTCATTTCTAAAGAAAAAAACCAAAATTGTCTGGGCATGGTGGTGTGTGCTTGCAGTCCTAACAACTCGGGAGGCTGAGCTTGGAGTTTTGGTTTAGCCAAGGAGGTCAAGGCTGCAGTGAGTTATGACTGTGCCACTGTACTCTAGCCTGGGCAACAGAGTTAAGACCTTGTCTTAAAAATTTATTTTTGATTAAAATATTGAAGGCTTTCATCTTCAGAGACCAAGGCTTAACAATTCCAGCATATTGTCACAGGATTACGTAATGTAAAAACCTGGTATTAAAATAGAAGTCCACTTTGGTTTATCTTAATGTCTCAAAATCTTTGAAATTTTCAGCAGTTAGAAATGTATTAGAAATACATCATGAAAACTAGCTATGCCAGGCTTGAAATAAAATAATTCTGTTCAACTGTTTCATGTGTTTATGGCTTTTAATTCATCTTGGACCAAGTCAGCAATTAGAATCATATACAGAATTACAAATTTTTATATAATTCCCATATTGTTCTATAGTTGTGATAATCAGTAAACTTTAGAACTGTTTTTAAATCTTCTTAATCAATCAGTGACTACCCATTTGGTAAACATGTCCCTGAAAGTCAACCATCAAGGGTGCACACCTACAGCCACCTGATCTTTGACAAAGTCAACAAAAATAAGCAATGTGGTAAAAGCTCCCTATTCACAAATGGTGCGGGGATAGCTGGCTAGCCATATACAGAAGAATAAAACTGAAGCCCTACCTTTAACCATATACCAAAATTAACTCAATATGGATTCAAGATTTAAATATAAGACCTTAAACTGTAAACATCCTAGAAGAAAACCTAGAAAGCACCATTCTATACATGGGCCTTGGGAAAAAAGTTATGACTAAGTCCTTAAAAGCAATTGCAACAACAAAAATTGACAAGTGGGATCTAATTAACCTAAAGAGCTTCTGCACAGCAAAATAAACTACCAAGAATAAACATACAACCTAGAGAATGGGAGAAAATATTCGCAAACTATACATCTGACAAAGGTCTAATATCCAGAATCTATAAGGAACTTAAACAATTGAACAAGCAAAAAACAAATAACTCAATTAAAAAAAAGGTGAAAAGACATAGACATTTCTCAAAAGAAGATATACAAGCAACCAACAAACATGAAAAAATGCTCATCATCATTAATCATCAGAGAAATTAAAACCACAATGAGATACTATCTCACATCAGTTGGAATGACTATTATTAAAAAGTTAAAAAACAACAGACGTTGGTGAGGGTGTGGGAAAAGGGAATGTTTATACGCTGTTGGTGGGAATGTAAATGAGTTCAACCACTATGGAAAACAGTTTGGAGATTTCTCAAATAATTTAAAGTAGAACTACCATTCAATCCAGCAGCATTATACCAAAAAGACATATGCACTCATGTTCATCACAGTAGTATTCACAATAGCAAAGACATGGAATCAGCCTAGGTGTCCATCAACGGTGAATTGTCTAAAGAAAATGTGGTACATATACACCATGGAATGCTATGAAGCCATAAAAAAGAATGAAATCATGTACTTTGCAGAAATATATGTGCAGCTGGAGGCCATTATCCTAAGTGAATAAACTTTCCTCTATTGATTATGGCATTATGGAAAGCTCCTTTTAAAATAAAATTATTTAGAAACTTCAGTCAATTCTGGAAGCACTATTCTCTCTCAAATTTTTCTAAAATTTTAAACGTAAAAATCTCCTTAGTTTTTGATGTCTGACTTGACTTAGGATTTAGGGGCTGACCTGAGCCAGATATTTAATTTTCATTTTCAAAATTAAAATCAGCATCTTAAATCCCAGGAGAAGTCACGTGGTACAGATGAACACTCCCTTAGGTATATACCATGACCAAAATGAAATAAAGAAAATATGGTACATATACACCATGGAATACTAAATAGCCATAAAAAAGAATGCAGTCATGCCCTTGCAGGAACATGAGTGTAGCTGGAGGCCTTATCCTATGTCAGAAAACAAAGGAACAAAAAATCATATACATCATGTTCTCACTTATAAGTTGGAGCCAAAATGTTGAGTACACATGGACATGAAGATGGAAGCAACAGACACTGGGGACTACTAGAGTAAGGAGGAAAGGATGGGAACAAGTAACCATTGAATACTATGCTCACTACCTGGGTGATGGGATTATTTGTACCCCAAACCTCAGTGTCATGCAATATACCCATGTAACAAGCTGTGCATGTACCCCAGAACCTAAAATAAATGTTGAAATTTCACAGAAAAATAAGAAAAAAGAAAAGAAGCCAATTGCTATATTGATGTTTGCAAACTGGTGATTTTGCTAATTCTATTATTCTCAACATTTATTATTTGTTAACATTATTGCCTTTACAAGGTGTTTCAGGTTCACATCTTATCTCCCTGCCCCAGGCAGAAAAAGGAAATATACTTGGTCTTGGCTTTTCATAAATTTTTAAAGAATAAACAATATTTTTCAGTACACATAATTTTCCTAGTAAATATATACAAATAGAAGGTCACTTTGTTAATAGAAATATACTAGTAGATAGTATTTTAAAAAAGCAATGAAGCTCTTTCTCTTCCCTGTTCCTTTCTGAACATTTCAGTCAGCCATAGACTGAATATTAATGTGCCTCAAAATTCATATGCCTGTTGAAAGCTAATCCTTAAGGTGATGATATTTGGATGTGGGTCCTCTGGGAGATGATTAGGTAATGAAGAGTCCACTAATGAAATTAATTCTTTATAAAGGTGATCCCAGAGAACTCTCTTGTTCCTTCTACCATGTGAGGACATAATTAGGAGATAGCAGTCTATGTACCAGGAAGAAGGCCGTTACCAGACACTGAATCTGCCTGCACCTCGATCTCAGACTTCCACCTTCCAGAACTGTGGGGGAAAAAAACTTTCTGTAGTTTCTAGGCCACCCAGTTTATGTTATCCTATTATAGCAGCCCATAAGGACTAAGACACAGTCCAAAGACTATTAGGAGGTGCCAAGCCAAATAAGGAGTCCATGCTGAGAAGAGTGAGGGATGCTGACTGGGGAGAGGAGCTATTTCTGAGAAGTGATGGTATCTCCACGTTGGCATCCCATTGAAAGGTAGCTGTGTGGGGTTGGGGGAGTACCCTCAAGGGAGTGCGGCCTGCTGCATCATTTTGGAGCCCAACCAGGGCGTGAGGGGGCCTCACAGAGGAATGGTCTATTCCAGAGAGTCTGAGCGCAAACAGAGTGGTGGAAACACCCAGCAGAAAGCAGTCCAGGGAAAGATCTGGGTGCTCAAGTGGGATGACCAGGGTGTCTTCAAGTGTGGGACAAGGTAACAGGTGCAGAGACTTGAGCAGCTGCCTGAGAGTGTACCAGCTCATGGTGTCAGACCTAAGCAGAGTAAGGAGCACATTTCTTGCAGGTGAGTTGCCTGGAGGGAAGCGTTGTTGCCTGGGAAGAAAGAGGAAGGCATCTACTCAGTGGGGCGGTGGAACTGACCAGCATGTTGGTCAGTGGGGCGGTGGAACTGACATGCACAGAAGAAGCTATTCCAGTTTAGTGTCCTAAACTATAGAAATAAAAGAAGTTATTTTATTGTTTATGATAAGCATACATTATTTCTGGAGCAAGTAATATGCTTATTTACATCTAGAATAAATACTTATTTTCTACTACTTAATGTGTTCCTTAAACACATATTTATTTATCATTCATTATGTTTTTGACACTTCATATGCATGGTTTCCTTTAATGAACACAATGAGCCTTTTTGCAATTCTCATTTTATAAATGACAAAGGTAAGGACTAGAGAGATTAAGTCATAAACTCTGATCTCCAAGAGGTCAGTAAGGAAAAGAAATAGGTAGCATTAAGTACCATACTTCTCAAAGAGTGTTAGTACTATAGTTTAATGTCCATGGTGTCATATGAAAGGCACAACAACTCTGCAATAGATTTTAAACATGTTTCTGAAAGAAGTAGAAGTTTGCATTTGAAAGAAGTGTTTGGGTAAACACTACAAGTAAATCAAATAAAATACCTGCTCTGATTGAAGTCCAGAGGTTCTCAATCCTGGTCACATATCACATGTATCTGAGAAGTTATTAAAATGCCTGAGTCCACCAACAGGGCAGAGTCTCTAGGAGCAAAGCCCAGGCATCAGTACATTTTAAAGTTCTCCAGATAAGTCCACTGTGCAGCTAGGGATAAGTTTTCCCAGCTGTGGTAGTTGATGAGGAAGCACCATGGGAGATGGGCATGGTAGGAGTATTAAAGATGGCTAAGGGATTGATCCTACAGGGTGGGCAAGCAGATGAGACTAGTGAAACAGTCCTAGACATAAAGGTCAGTGTTAATAAAGTTCTCAAACAAATATTTAATTTATGATAACTATATATTTCCTATGTAACGTATAAACATGTTCGGTATAATACAACTTCCTGGCATCCCCAAGTCACGGACAGAATGTATGTGTGTTTGAGAAGTAACAGACATCTTTAAATGTGTAACAATGCAGACAAAAGCAAAATTAACAAATTAATGAAGCTGCTCTTCTGATATTTAATGAATTCTAAGAAAAGTATAGGTAAATTGCTGTTCAGAATTCTTTACCTGTATTTGAAAGCTCTGAATACTTAATAGAATTAATTCTCAGCTATGTCAAAGAATTTAAATGCAGTTGCTTGTTAAATATTTTCTAAACAGCAGTTGGATATAAAAGGATAAGTATATGAGTGGCTTTTATGGTAAGTAATCATAGAGTTGCATGAGATGTGAATACTTCACAGCAAGAGCTACATTATTGAAATTTTTGAGGATCATCTTGAGGAAATAATATTTTTAAATATCTAGGAAAAACGACATTTATAGGAATGAAGAATACACATTGCTATAACTGTTTTATACTCAATAAATCTATATTTTATCAAAATTTGAGTTTGACTGTGGTTACATATATCAATTAAGCATTTTTCCACAAGATAATGAAAAATTATATCATAAGTCACAATATGGTAAAGGATTAAAATAATCAATTTTAGAATCAAATAAGCTTGGGCATGAATTTTGAATTATGTTTCTGTAATTTGGAAGTTGCATAGCTTTGAAAAGGTATGTGATATTTTTGAACCCAGTGTTCTCATGTGTAAAATGTTAAACATAGTACTTACCTCATGGGATTGTTGCAGAGATTGAATAAGTTGATGTATGTGAAATGCCTAAAATAGTGCCTAAAACATAGTCACCTTCAATAAATGTCATGTTATTGTTACACTAACTTAACATTCTCATAAGGGAATTTGAGAGAGAACACTCTATGAGACAGAAAATTCTGTAAGACAGCTAGAAAGTCCTAACTGATAGATTCAACAAAGTAAAACAAATCGACAGAAATTATTCAGTAACCATATAAGTTCTGGAGGCAGAACTTAGTCTACAGGTTTTTTATTTTATTTAAATTTCTAGAAAATTATATAAATGAGTGAGCATTCTGGAACAGGGTTAAAAAGCAGCATAGAACATACAAGATTTGAGGAAGTTGGTTTCTAGTACATAAAACAGGGAACCTTCCAGCTATATCTGGAGAACTGATCTTCCATGAGTCTCTCTTACAAAATTTATGGTATTCCCATTGTTGGATCTATTTGAGACACTAAAAAATTTGCACTGATATTTACATTTGATTTTTTAAAAATCTTATCTGACTACTTTTAACTTTGATTTTGCATCTTGCCACTATAACTTCTTTTTTGTGTGTGTACATTTAACATTGTACTAGGCATTGTTTATAAAATGGCGAACAAAACCTGGTCTTTTTCCTAAAGGGCTTTTTGTCTAATAGACAGAAAAAGCATAGAATTTTAAAAAGCATAGGCTAAGAAAAATAAGTGTGGTTAGTCTATTACTGCCAGCCAATTATTGTTTGTCTTTCTCTCCTTGTCCATGGAGAGATAAATGTCCAATTGAGGACCTTTATGAATATAATATATTCGAAACTATCTGAAAATCTCACACAAATTATTCTGATCAACCACATTCCAGAAGTAAACTCATGCTTGAAAAGCTTACTTCAAGGTCTGACAATATAACCACTGCCCTGCCTAAACCCAGCGCCCCTTTAAATAAGTGCTATGTTGTAGATTCACTCAGCTAAGGAAGTGTATGTTCAATCAGTTTTGAAACATATGTACTTGAACCCACATTTTGGTGAAAGCTACTAATGGTTCAATTAAACAAGAAAAATCTTAATGGGCTGGTATTAGAGAGTGGTGGGAAAGAGATGAGAGACTCTGTTACGAAAGTTTAAGAAACAGATTATTTCCTAAATTCACTGTAAAAGTTTAATATTAAGATGATGTCAAAGCAAAAATTAAACTGGTTAAAGTTAAACACTCAAGGAAGGCTTTATTCAAGACTATAGTAGTTCCTCCTTATTCGCAGTTTTGAGTTTTGTGGTTTCAGTTGCCTGGAGTCAACTGCAGCCTGAAAATATGAAATAAAAATTTTGTAAATTTTTAACTGTGGGCCATTCTGAGTAGTGTGATGCAATCTGATGCTATCCAACTTTGCTCCACCTGAGATGTGAATCCTCCCTTTGTCCAGTGTATCCACACCCGTTAGTCACTTTGTAGCCATCTTGGTTATCAGATCCACTGTTGTGGTATCACAATGCTGTGTTCAGGTAACACTTATTTTACTCAATAATGGCCCCAAGGCATAAAAGTAGTGATGCTGACAATTTGGATATGCCAAAGAGAAGCTGTAACATTCTTCCTTTATGGAAAAAGGTGAAAGTTGTCGACTTAATAAAGGAAAAAAATGTATGCTAAGGTTCTAAAAATCTATGGTAAGAATGAGTCTTCTATTTGTGAAACAGTGAAGAAGAAAAAAGAAGAAACTTAGGCTAGTTTTGCTGTCACACCTCACACTGCAAAAGTTATGGTCACAGTGCATGTCAAGTGCTTAGTTAAGATGAAAAAGGCATTAAATTTGTGGGTACAAGACATGAACAGAAGTGTGTTTGGACTGATGGAAATTGGGTTTGGTACTCTCTGTGATTTCAAGCTTTCTTTGGGGGTCTTGGAACGTTTCCCCTATGGATAAGTGAGGACTTCCATATTGCAACAGGGGAGAGAGGTCAAAGCTCAACTTAATTCTACTGAAACAAAGGCCATCTTTATTTACTCATTGGCCTCACCCAAAGGGAAAGTAAACTTTCTAGTATTTTTGTAACAGGAGATAGGCTCCTCCCCTCTCAGATACTGGGAGATAGAGGTACCGTCTTTCTAAATTAGGGCGTTTCAGAGTTTTGGCTCCCAGGTTCTTGAGAGACAGTCTTGGTTGTAAAAACTGGAAAAGGCTTTCAAGAAATTTGTATCTCAAAATGGCGAGGAAGAATTTACAATTACAAGTTTTCAAAAGTAAATACTCTAACAAAAGGGAAGCCAGGGGCTGAGATGCAGAAGGAAGCCTGTCTAAAATTTGGTTAAGCTGAGAAAAACATTAAGACCCTCTGGTTCAGTGGGTAAAGATAGAGCAAAACTCTTAATAGCGAAAGAATCTTTCTTTGATGGGATCCTATAATGAGATAGCCTCAAATCCTGTTATCAGAAATTTTGTGAAGTCAGAGATTTTGTAATTATGGTTTAGAATTTAATTCAGTCATCCTTAAAGAAATTTAAACTGCTAGAATCACACTATCTTGCCTCAGAATAACTTTTTCTCCTTACAACGATTTAATCTTTGAAAATATGAGTTATGCAAAGGAGAACATTCAAAATAATTTTCATCTCAGTAAAAGAAATTCTAAAAAAGTATGCCCTGCCTAAAAAGCCTATGTGAAAATTGAATTTAAAATAATACACTACTTTATCATATTCCATAAAATTTCAAAAAGGATCTTTTGTATTATCCAATACTTTAACATGAAATTTAGTAAATAAAATACTGTATATATTCTGCAAATTTGATATCAAAATTGAGCTGTACAAGACCCTTTGCAAACATTTTCACAAAGGTGAGATACACCCACAGAAGTGATCCTTTTCCCTAGCTGGGCAATAAAATCAACATTTGCAACTCCTAAAAAATACAATTATAAGGCTGCCCTCAGAGATCTTCAGCATGAGAATCTCTAAAAGTGAGGTTTATTGTTTTTAAAAATGCTCTCAAAATATTGTCTGGTGACCAGCATCTCCTGGGAGCTTTTTAGATATGCAGAATCTTGGCTTTCCCATACCTACTGAATCGTAATTAGCACTTTCACAAGAACTCAGGAGTTGATGTGCACAGGAAAGTCTGAGAAGTACTGCTCTATAGGAAGCTTGCTGCACAACCAAGGTGAGATCTACTCACCAGTTAGGATAAACAAGCTTCCAGCGCTGTCAATGCAGCATCTCCACAGATGAGGTTCGTAAGTGTTGCTTTATTTTCTATTATAATTACCATAAAAGTTCTCGAGGCAGAATTTAGTCTGTAGGTCTTTTATTTTATTTAAATTTCTAGAAAATTATAGAAATCAGTGAGCATTACTGGCACGGGGTTAGAAAGCAGCACAGAACCTACAAGATTTGAGGAAGCTGGTTTCTAGTGCATATGTCTAGTTCATATATAAGACACATCTGTGAAAAATTTTAGCACAAGATTTTAGATGTAGACTAAAACAAAAAGAAAATATTAAAAAGTGGAACATTCATATTAATATCTGATGCTTAATTAAAGCATTTAGGAAACTTAAATAGGTTTTATTTGGAGAGAGGGAGCTGAAGGGAGTGATTCACTGGATTGGGAGTTAGAGTTTCCAGTGATTCACGGACCAATTAACTTTGGCTTGGGGCAAGGTACCTTTTTTAATTTCTCCAGAAGCATGTGTGATAAGGACTATTATTGCTTCTCTTAACAGCAATATAAAAACAAATTAGGAAACCTTAAAGTTACTTCTGCTTCTCTGGGGATAAAATCTTTATTAAATTAGTAGTAGGTTGAGATAATATTTATTCCACATTTTCCTTGGGCAAATGACAACACTGTTGTCATTAGTCTTTCTTACTGTTTCTGTGCATGTATTTGGCTGTGATGTGTGTGAATATCTCTGAAACAGTAATTTTAGAATGTAAAGTAAAAGGAAAGATAATATTTTACTCAGTAAAGATTGGTTATTTCAAAATTATCTTTATATGTATCTTTCCATGCATCCCAATTGAAATTGTTATGTCATTGGTCTGATTACATATTTACAGCAAGTCAAAAGAAGCAGTTTTCAAAGAGAGTAACCAAAAAAATTAAAAATTCGAAGGACTAAGACTTCCTTCTGGTTTCCATTCAGAGATGTAGGGAGCTGCAAAAAGTGAGGTCTCCAATCTTACAGTAAAAATAAGCAAAACACGCATCAGATTTATAATCTTTTTTTTGATCCACTTGAGGGCTGAGGTTGCATAGCAACCAGCTGGCCCCAAATCTAAGGAGAGACAGGCAGGGAGAGAAAAGACTGGAGCCCTGGATTTCTTGTGCAAGAAATAGTCAGACACCCACTGGCAGGAGTGGTTTAGCTTGAGTGATTGGTATATTGGTGTATGTGCTAGTGACAGGGGTGAAGCTTCTGAGAGTGGCACATTCTCTTCAAAGCATTTTGTCCACAAACTACCTGGTGGTCACAGAAAGACTGAGAAAATTCTGAGAATGTCTGTCTCATAGTGCAGAACAGAGGGAGGGCACCAGGAGCTCCCAGTAGGGACAGGAGTGGAGAACACTGCTGAGATACTCATCCCCATCTCTCCTACCAAACAAAAGCCTTCATCTGTAGGGAAAAAGACAGCAAACACTGCTGTCATTAGGGCACTGATGAAAATCCATCGCAAGAGAGGTAAAAGAAGAGGAGAATAACTCTATGCCTGGGGAAAGGTCAGCAGAGATATGGTGTCTTCCTAAGACTGAGGCTTTATTTGAACAATGTAAAACACCTACCACCACCACCATTACCACTAGACTAACAGGCTTAGAATAGAAAGGACCTTGCTAAAGAGAGAATATCTCTGAGATGCAATGCAAAGCTCTCAGCAGAATAAATACTGAGGAAAACCAAACAAACAAAAATATCTGGAAAACTAACCCCTTCTCTAAACAGATACTATTTATTTAGAGGAATTTGAAGGCTATAATACATTAAGGGTAACATAATAACAAAAAATCTCAAACCCAGACCAATTCTTACTTAGAGTAATTCCCTCACTCAAGGCCCCACTAAAAGGAAGGAATGTCCATTTCCAGGTGTATAATGCTACTTACCTCAGTCTTTACTGTACTATATAAGAAGTCCAGCTTTCAAAAACAACTAAAAATTATGAAGCACATAAGACAGGATAAAGCAACATACTCCAAGAGACAAGGTTACCATGACACAGATGTTGGGACTATATTCCAGGGAAGTTAAAATAACTATATTGAGTAGGTTAAAAGTTTAATAGAAAAGGTTGACAACATTCAAGATTAAATGTGTAATCTCAGCAGAGAAAGGGGAACCGTAAGGAAGAATTAAGTGGAAGTTCTAGAAATGAATAACATTGTAATAGAAATGAAGAATGCCTTTGAAGACTCATCTATAGACTCAATTCAGCGAAAGAAAGAATTGCTGAGCATCAAGATAGGTTAAAAGAAATTACCAAAACTGAAAAAAATAAGAATTCTGGTTTTGTACTTGTAACATTTTTTTTTATCTTTGTTACAAAGGTGGAAGTGAGTTGACATCAGCATTAGAAGCTAGTCCTTTGGAGAGAATCCATGACTGATGTTTGACCTTTTTAAAAATATTTTCAACTTTTATTTTAGATTCAAGGGATACAAGTTCAGGTTTGTTACTGGGTGTGTTGTGTGATACTGAGGTTTGGGGTATGATTGATCCTATCACCCAGGTACTGATCACAGCACCCAATAGTTAGTTTTTCAACACTTGTCTCCTCCCTCCTCCCTCTGAGTAGTCCCCAGTGTCCATTGTTCCCATCTTTATGTCCAAAAGTACCCAGCGTTTACCTCCCACTTGTAAGTGAGAATGTGTAGTATTTTGTTTTCTGTTTCTGCATTCATTTGCTTAGCATAATGGCTTCCAGCTATACCCATGTTCCTGCAAAGACATTCTTGCATTCTTTTTTATGGCTGTGTAGTAATCCATGGTGTATTTTGTTTTATTTGATTTTGGTCATGTTATATACCTAAGGGAGTGTTCATTTGTACTATATGACTTCTGGGATTTAAGATGCTGATTTTAGTTTTGAAATTTTAAATATTTTGGCTCAGGATTTGAGGTCAGCACTCAAATCCTAAGTCAAGTCAGACTCCAAGAACTAAGGAGATTTTTACTTTTAAATCTTCAACGTTTAGAAAAAGAGAGAATAGTCCTTCCAGAATTGACTAAAAACTCTAAATAATTTTAATTTAAAAGGAATTTCCAAGATGTCATAACCAATAGAGAAAGGCACAAGCTAGACACTCACTGATGAGAACATAGAATGGCAACAAGATAACAATTCAATATTAATGTTCTAAACCTGTGACTTGACCAGATACTCATGTGTCATGTTTCTTGGCATTAGTTACCCTTGTTTGCCCTCAGCACACATCAAAGCACACAAATTTAAAACATAAAGCAGACACCTATGCTCTCTTAACTTCCCTTTCTTTCACACTTTCATCACTAACGGGCATTGCTCTTTTCTGCTCTCTGTCCACAGGGGTTAGGTTAGCCTCATGGCTTTCTATTTCCTTGTCTCTGAATCTTCCTCACCCCAATTGCTATGCTAAGTAATTCAGTTTTTCCCAGCTTCCACCTCCAAACTTACTTACCAAAGCCTGAGATAGTGCTCAGTAAACAAGGGTCTGATGCTATCCGGAATTCTCTCATAGAATTCCGTGGAGATTGTAAATGAAATTTCCCCCCTGTTACACATGTAACATGAATGCCTGGCTATGATGGTGCATGCCTATGTGATGAGCTCCTTAAGAGGCAGAAATGTAAGAGTGCTGAGCTCAAGGGTTTTGGCCTGCAGTGTACTCAAACTAAATTTAGCAACATTATGCTATGGAGCCATAAAGAGATTTCTATTTCTCATCAGCTGAGGAAAAAATGCTCAAAAAGATGCTTCAACTCAACCAGGGAAATCTTGATGCACTGTTCTTTAAAATCCACTTGATTAAAAATAATATTTTACTTTCAATTTTATATTTAAATTACTTTCACACGTTATACTGCTTATTTTAGGTATGTATCTGCTACTAATTTATAATAGAATGGCAATATATTTGAATTATATATATTTGCTAATGTGTATTATAATTAATACTTTATAATATATTTATACTTTTCTGTATTTGATTTATATTATGTTTATATTATACATATAGATAATTATATTTACTTATATATTTTTTGATTTATAACACATTTGTCTTAAGATCACATATTTAGTTTTAGCTTTTTTGTGCGTGTATTGTGGGTACTTTTAAATCAAATACTGTTATTAATGCTGGCATTTTGATATTATGGAAATACACACACACACACACACACACACACACACGTGCACACAAATACCCTTGTCATTCTGTGCCAGTATCACAATGCGATTCACCAGAGGGATGAACCTTCCAGGATGTAAACAGAGCAGAACAAAATTCACATCCTGGTTAAAACAAAGATGTTTAGCAATGGCCAATGGGTAAAATAAAAAGAAATATTCCAGTCTTTTTTTATGCCTTCAGATGACTCTTTATGTTCACATAATGACAAGTTCAAAATTTCTTCAAATATTAAATAATTCCTACAAACTTAAAATATTATGCACTGCTATGTTTTATTCACCTTTTTGTAACTAAGGTACTATTCATTTACTAAGAGAACTTTGAAAAGATTGCAGTACAAATTGCACTTGTACATGTTGTCAGCAGGGATTATTGGGAGATATCTTTAAAGAAAACAGCTGTGTTTAGATAATAGCAGAAATATGAAGTGGTAACATTTAAGTCTGTCAGAATAATCTATTTAATTTGTCAGAAACAATAAAACATAAAGGTTTATAATAAACAAAGGTTTGACTTTGATATGAGAAAGATAATACAATAAAACAAGGAAGTCCATAAATTGATTGAACTTAAGTTTGCTGACATTTTTATTTTATGTAAGCTAACAATGAACTCTAACACCCTAGAGTAGATTTATTTCACAACAGCATTATTGACTTCTATTCTATTCTTAATATTAGTAAGGAACACCCTCATTTTACAAGGTACATTTCAAAGCAAAAAAACTAACATGTTATTCCTCAAAAATAAACATTTTTAAAGATGAAAAATTGAGAGTAGTCTTCGTAATTTGTCACTTTATGTTATAGTGTGTATTTCCAAAATTTAAGTTGACAAACATAATACAGACATAATGTAACCATGTTTACCCTTAAACAACGTAAGTTTGAACTGCATGGATCCACTTATATGTGGACTTTTTTGCCACTGTCACCCTAAGAGAACAAGACCAACTTCTCCTCCTCCACCTCCTTCTCCCTCAGCCTACTTAAAAGGAAGATTATAAAGATGAAGACCTTCATGATTCACTTCTACACTTCCACTTAATGAATAGTAAATATATTTTCTCTTCCTTATGATTTTCTTAACAATATTTTTTCTCTAGCTTGCTTTATTATAAGACTACATATATAATACATTTATAAAATTTGTGCTAATCGGTTATTTACATTATCAGTATGGCTTTCAGTTGACAGTAGCTATTAGTAATTAAGTTCTTGAGGAGTCAAATGTTATATGCAGATTTCCAACTGCTCAGAGATTGGTACCCCTTACTGTGTGTTGTCAACATTAGTTTAGGAAATAATTACATGATTGATTGAATAATTAAAAAATAAAGGAAATAGTAATAACAAACAATAACAGTAATGCCTGACCTTCATTGAATGCTTATTTGTTGGTGCAGTGCTATGCATTTGCCATGGATCATGTCAATTAATTGCCACAACCCTACAAGACTATTATTATCACCATATTATAGATTAAGAAAATGAGACAGAGAGACACAGAAACATTTAAAAGATTTAAAAATCCTTCATGGTTTTAACAGCTTACCATAACTGCGAATAACTGAGTCAAAATGAATATGACATTTTTCAATCACACTTAATAAAAAACAGCCCAGAACTCGAATCAATTTATGAAGTTTTGAATATAAACCATGATATGAGCTATAACAAAAAAACAAAGGCAAGGGAAAAAGGAATAAAACATTCATTTTGGTAAGATGTGGTGCCTCAACTGATCAAAGACTCTAAGCCATCCTGTCTACTTTATATTGCTATTCTCAGTATCATTCTTTTGATATAGTTTTGCACACAGGTTGAGAGCCAAGGACCTGAAGATTATTGCTCAAATCCTTACAACTCCATGACCAGAGCAGGGATCATCATCCATGTAACGTCATTTGGAATGTGGGTGGAGGAGTTGGGAGGAGTGCTCTTTACATTGAGGGTTTTTTTTCGGGGGAATTTTTATTTCTTCAGAGAGTTTACTTCCATTTCTTACCTAGATAGCAGCCACACTGATAGCGTTCTGATTTCTGGGCAGAGGAGAGAGTGAGGATCTATTTTTTCTCTATGAAGGCTTGTAATTAATCTCCTGGTTTTCAGTTCCTTGCCTCATCATCTGGAGTGGGAGCATCAGGGAGAGATTCACGGAAGGGAATAATTGTTCCACATATAAACGGTATCTGATAATGTATTAAAAATATACTCTAAACAGTACAAAAAGTCACTAAAATAGTACCCAGGCCTAAACATTAGGGCTTGGTAATAATTGATACACTACACTGGTATCATACTTTTAATAACTATTTGTATTGGTCTGCTCAAACTGCTATCACAAAATACTGCAGGCTGGGTGACTTAAACTGCAGGCATTTATTTTATCCAGTCTGGAAGCCTAGGAAGCTCAGGATCAAGGTGCCAGCACAGTGTCTGATGAGGGATCCCATTGGGCTTTAGATGGCCACCTTCTTTCTGTGTGCTCATGTGGCCTCGCTGCAGTACCTGTGCATACAGAACAAGCTCTCTGGCATCTCCTCTTTTAAGGACACCAATCCTATTGACCAGGGCCTAACTCTTATGACCTCATTTAACCTTAATGACTTCCTTACTCCACATACAGCCACACTGGGGGTCAGAGCTTTAATATATGAATTTTGGGGGACATATACATTCAGTCTGTAATACTGTTAATCTATACAATTTATTCACATTTAACCTAATGACAAATCCAGGATAGTAAATTGCATGTAGTTGTCATGTCTCTTTAGTCTCCTCCAACCTGGAACAATTCCTTGGTGATATGGTTAAGCTTTGTGTCCCCGTCCAAATCTCATCTTAAATTGTAATCCCCATAATCCCAACGTGTCAAGGGAGAGACCATGTGGAGGTAATTGAATCATGGGGGCGGCCTCCTGCATGCTGTTCTCACAATAGTGAGTGAATTCTCAGGAGATCTGTTGGTTTTATAAGGGGCTCTTTTCCCTTTGCTCAGCAGTTCTCCTTTCTGCCACCTTGTGAAGAAGGTGCCTTGCTTCCTCCTCACCTTCTGCCATGATTGTAAGTTTTCTGAGGCCTCCCCAGGCATGCTGAACTGAGTCAATTAAACCGCTTCCTTTATAAATTACTCAGTCTCACCAGTCTCAGGCAATTTTTTTTAAAATTTTGATTTAATTTTATTTCAAGTTCCAGGATACATGTGCAGAACATGCAGGTTTGTTATACAGGCAAACATGTGCCATGGTGGTTTGCTGCACCTATCAACCCATCACCTAGGTATTAAGCCCCACACGCATTAGCTATTTATCCTGATGCTCTCCCTCCCCCAGCACCCCTGACAACCCAGTGTGTGTTGTTCCCTTCCCTGTGCCCATGTGTTCTCATTCTTCAGCTCCCACTTATAAGTGAGAACATGTGGTATTTGGTTTTCTGTTCCTATTAGTTTGCTGAGGATAATGGCCTCCAACTTCATCCATGTCCCTGCAAAGGACATGATCTCATCCCATTTTATGGCCATATAGTATATTCTGTGGTGTATATGTACCACATTTTCTTTATCCAGTCTGTCACTTACGTTTTGGGCAATTATTTATAGCAATATGAAAATGGACTAATACACTTGGTCACACTTTGCCTTTCATAACGTTTTATGAAACTTGTGAAGAGTATTGAAAAGTTATCTTTTAGAATGTCCATGTCCCAAATGTCTGATATTTTCCCATATTTACATTACAGTTATTAATTATTGGCATAAATACCACTAACTTATTATTGTTCCCTTCTCAGAGCAACAAACCAGGGAGCTGATGATAACAGTACATCTCAGTATTGGTGAGGTCAACTTTGATCATTTGATTAAGGTGCTGTGTACCAGGTTTCTATACTATTATATTGTGGGGAGATAAACTGAGACTATGCAGAATGCCCTGTTTCTCCTTATGCTCTCATCCACTAGTCTCAGCATCTCTAAACTATCCTTGCCTATAACAATTATTTCTATGTTGATTGCTCAATGGTGATTTTCTATCACTCCTTCTAAGTACAAATTTTACTGTAAGGAAGAACTGTCCCTTCTTGATGTGTTTATTTATTCAACTGTTATTTATATCAGTCTGTAATCATGGGTAGTCATTCTATTTTATGGATCATAATGAATTACTCTCATTATTGCCATTCAAATTATCCCAAATTTTGGTAACCAGGAGTCCCTTCAAGCTGATTCCAGTGCTCATCCAATTAATCCCCACAACTTTTAAAAGTAGACTTGATTTTTTTGAAACAGTCACATTTATAGAAAAAAATTAAGCTAGCTACTCAGGAGGCTGAGTGGGGAGAATGACTTAAGTCTGAGAGGTTGAGGCTATGATGAGCTGTGATAGCACTGCTATACTTTAGCCTGGGTGACAGAGTGAAACACTGTCTCAAAAATAACCCCCCCAAAAATTAAGAAAATAGTACAGACAGTTCCCACATACCCAACACTCATTTTGCCCCATTATTAATGTATTAGTCCATTTTCATGCTGCTGATAAAGACATACCTGAGACTGGGGAGAAAAAGAGGTTTAATGGACTTACAGTTCCACATGGCTGAGGAGGCCTCACAATAATGCCAGAAGGCAAGGAGGAGAAAGTCACATCTTATGTGGATGGTGGCAGGCAAAAAGAGAGAGCTTGTTCAGGGAAACTCCCGCTTTTAAAACCATCAGATTTTTAGAGCTCATTCACTATCATGAGAACAGTGCAGGAAAGACCTGCCCCCGTAATTCAATCACTTCCCACCAGGTTCTTCCCATGACACATGGGAATTATGGGAGTTAAAATTCAAGATGAGATTTGGGTGGGGACACAGCCAAAGCATATCATTCTGCCCCGGCCCCTCCCAAATCTCATGTCCTCACATTTCAAAACCAATCATGCCTTCCTAACAGTCTCCCAAAGTCTTAAGTCATTTCAGCATTAACTGAGAAGCCCACAGTTCAACCTCTCATCTGAGACAAGGTAAGTCCCTTCCACCTGTGAGTCTGTAAAATCAAAAGCAAGTTAGTTACTTCCTAGAAAGCATGGGGGTACAGGCATTGGGTAAATACAGCCATTCCAAATGGGAGAAATTGGCCAAAACAAAGGGGCTACAGTCAGGTTCCACGCAAGTCCAAAATCCATTAAGGCAGTCAAATCTTAAAGCTCCAAAATGATCTCCTTTGACTCCATGTCTCACATCTTCCCATGATCTTGGGCAGCTCTGCCCCTGTGGCTTTACAGGGTACAACCTCCCTCCTGGCTGCTTTCATGGGTTGGTGTTGAGTGTGGCTTTTCCAGGCATACGATACAAGCTGTTGGTGGATCTACCATTCTGGGGTCTGGTTGATGGTGACCCTCTTCTCACAGATCCACTAGGTGGTGCCCCAGTAGGGACTCCATGTGGGGCTCCAATCCCACATTTCCTTTCCATACTGCCCTAGCAGAGGTTCTCCATGAGAGCCCCGCCCCTGCAGCAGACTTCTGCCTGGACATTCAGGCATTTCCATACATCCTCTGAAATCTAGGTGGAGGTTCCCAAACCTCGATTCTTGACTTCTGTGCACTGGCAGGCTCAACACCATGTGGAAGCTGCCAAGGCTTGGGGCTTGCATCCTCTGAAGCTATGGCCCAAGCTGTACCTTGGCCCCTTTTAGTAACAGCTGGACTTGCTGGGACTAAGGGCACCAAGTTCCTAGACTGCACAAAGCACAGGAACCTTGAGCTCTGCCCACAAAACCGTTTTTTTCCTACTAGACCTCCAGGGCTGTGATGGGAGGGGTGCCACAAAAATCTCTGACATGTGCTGGAGACATTTTCCCCATTGTCTTGGTGATTAACATTTGGCTTCTGGTTACTTACCAAATTTCTGCAGCCAGCTTGAATTTCTCCTCAGAAAATGGGTTTTTCTTTTCTAGCCCATTATCAGGCTGCAAATTTTCTGAACTTTTATGCTCCGTTTCCCTTTTTAAACTGAATGCTTTTAACAGCACTTAAGTCACCAAGTTCCAAACTTTCCCACATTTTCCCATCTTTTTCTTAGCCCTCCAGACTGTTCCATTTTTTGCCTGTTACCAGTTCCAAAGTCGCTTCCACATATTCAGGTATCTTTTCAGCAACTCCCCACTCTACTGGTACAAATTTACTGTATTAGTCCATTTTCAAGATGCTAATAAGACATACCTGAGACTGGGAAGAAAAAGAGGTTTAACGGACTTACAGTTCTACATGGGTGGGGAGGCCTCACAATCATAGCAGAAGGCAGGGAGAAGTGAATCACTTCTTGCATGGATGGCAGCAGGCAAAAAGAGAGAGAGCTCATGTGGGGAAACTTCCATTTTTAAAACCATCAGATCTTGTGAGACTTATTCACTATCATGAGAACAGGAAAGACCTGCCCCCATAATTCAATCACCTCCCACCGTGTTCCTTCTATGACATGTGGAAATTGTGGGAGTTACAATTCAAGGTGGGATTTGGACGGGGACACAGCCAAACCATATCAATTAATATCTTAAATTAGTATATTTCTTTTGTTAGCATTAATAAAACATACTAACACATTATTACCAAGTCCATAGTTTACTCAATTTTATTGAGTTTTTACCTCATGTCCTTTTTTAAAACCCACAATTCCCACCAAGAATTGCCACAATACATTTAATTATCAAGTCTTCTTAGGTCCTTTTGGCTGAAAGAGCAGGAAAATTTAAAAGTGTGAATATTGTCCAGTATAAAAACACATATGTAACCATCTGTATCTATATTAAGCTTAACATGAGTTTATATTGATCTCTCTGACACTAATCTATTACTACATGAATTTTTCTAGCCTCCTCTCATTCCTCATATGTAATGTCCTACTCCAGCAGTGAGAAAATTTGTTCTCATTATTCGTCATTCTTAATTGTTCAATTCCAGTATACCAGTAAAGTGATATTAGGATCGTTAACGTATACTGCTATGTGAAACAACTTTATCAAGAGTAGACTGTATCCAGGTGCAGCGGCTAACGTCTGTAATCCCAACACTTTGGGAGGATAGCTTGAGTCCAGGAGTTCTAGACCAGCCTGGGAAACAGAGCAAGACCTTGTCTTACAAAAAGAAAATTTAAAAATTACGTCTGTGAGGTAATGTGTGCCTATAGTCTCAGTTACTTGGGAGGCTGAGGTGAGAGGATCCCTTGAGCCCTGGTGGTTGAGGCTTCAGTGAGCTGTGATCACACCACTGCACACCAGCCTGGGCAACAGAGCAAGGCCTTGTCTCTAAAAGAAAAAAAAGTAGAGTGAGTGCTTGTATGTAGTTTGTTTTTGTCTTTAGTCTTACAGACTCCACTCAAAGGCACTTTTCTCCCAATCCCCTTCTTTTAGGTTATTTAATAGTTCATAATATAATTAGACTCTCTTTTTACAATCTATATTTCTTCCTATGATTTGCAAACCTCCTATGTAATTGCTGCTTCTTATTTTTTATTTTTTTCCTGGAGACCAGTTCTGTTACCCAGGTTGGAGTGCAGTGGCGTGATCACAGCTTACTTCAGCCTTATACTCCTGGGCTCAAGCAGTTCTCCCACCTCAGCCTCTTGAGTAGCTAGGACTACAGGCACATACTGCTATACTAGGCTGATTTTCTATTTTATTTTTGTAGAAACAGGGTCTGGCTATGTTGCCCAGGCTGGTCTCAAACTCCTGGCCTCAAGACATTCTTTTGCCTTGACTTCTCAAAGTGCTAGAACTATAGGCATGAGCCACCAGGTCTGGCTCATTATTACTTTTTGTAGGTTGCAATTGTTAAAATGAATTCACCATGTAGTAAATTTCTATGGGTTTTGATGCATGCAAAAAGTCATGTATCAACCATTATAGTGTCATACAGAATAGTCTTACTGCCCCAAAAATTCCATATCCTTCACCTAATCAACCTTCCCTTGTCTTCCAAATCTTCTAGCAACCATTCATCATTTTACTGTCTTTGTAGTTTTGCCCTTTCCAGAATGTTATATAAATGGAATTATACAGTATGTAACCTTTTTAAAACAACTTTTTATACCTAACAATGCATAACAATATGTATTTAAGGTTCACCCATATTTTCATGTCCCTTAAAGGCTTATTTATTTTTATTGATGATTAATATTTCACAGAATGGATGTTTATTCACCTATTGCAATCCATCTTGGTTGCTTCCAGTTTGGGGGGAAATTATGAATTATGAATAAAGCCATTATAAACATTTTTATGTGGAATTTCATAAGGACATAAGATTTAAAATTATGGATAAGAACTCAAGCACACACTGGTGAATCATATGCTAAGATTATGCTCAGTTTTATAAGAAATTGCCAAACTCTCCTCCAAAGTCGCTGTCGCTGTACCGTTTTGCATTAGTACCAGCAACAATTGCTTGATTTTTTTCACCAGCATTTATATTATCAAGTTTTTGGATTTTAGCTATTCTAATAATATGTAGAGCTATAGGTAGTTTTCCACATAAAGATATTCATATCAGTTTGCTAGAACTGCCATAAAGAAACATAGGCCCGGCACGGTGGCTCACGCCTGTAATCCCAGCACTTTGGGAGGCCGAGGCGGGCGGATCACGAGGTCAGGAGATCGAGATCATCCTGGCTAACACAGTGAAACCCCGTCTCTACTAAAAAATACAAAAATTAGCCAGGCGTGGTGGCGGGCACCTGTAGTCCCAGCTACTGGGAGGCTGAGGCAGGAGAATGGCGCTAACCCAGGAGGCGGAGCTTGCAGTGAGCCAAGGTGGCGCCACTGCACTCCAGCCTGGGCTACAGAGTGAGATTCCGTCTCAAAAAAAAAAAAAAGAACCACAAACTGGATGGCTTAGACAACAGAATTTAATTAATTATCTCATAGTTCTGGAGGCTAGAAGTCTGAGATCAAGGTGCCAGCAGGGTTCTTTTTTCAGTGATGTTGGGGAAAATCTGCTCCGTGCCTTTCTTTAAGTTTCTAGGTGGTGTGCTGGCAACTTTGACTTCTCTGGCTTGTGTACATCACTCTAATCTCTTCCTTCATTTTCACATGATATTCTCTCTGTGTGCACGTCTGTGCCTAAAAGTCCCCTTTTAATAATAATATTGGTCATAAAGGATTAATACACACTCGAATTAACTCATCTGTGTAAATACCCTAACTTCAAATAAGGTCAAATTATAAAGACTTCAATATATGTTCTTTTTGTGGATATGTCTATTTATTCTTTAAGTTATATCAGATTTTGTCTTATGTATTTTGATGTAAGGAGTATGCATGATAAGGAGTGCTATGTCTTCCTGGAGAATTGACTCCTTTTATCATTATCGAATACTACTCTTATCCTTAATAATTTCCTTTGTTCTGAAGTTTGCTTTGTCTGAAATTAATATAGCTACTCCAGTTTTGTTTTATTTACCATTAGCATAGTATATCTCTTTATTTTTAACCTGTGTCTTTATACTTAACGTAGCTTTACTTTAGACAACACAATAATTAACTCTTATTTTTTGTATCCAGTTAACAATATCTGTATTTTAATTGGTGTGTTTAGACCATTCACATACAAAATTATTATTGATATAGTTAGATTGATACCTACCATAACGGTTTTATTCATTACATTCTTTGTCTGCATTCTCTTGTTTTATTTCAACATTTTACATTATTTAATTTTGTTTCAATTACTCATTTTCATGAAAATGTTTCACTGGTTGCTTTGTTTCACTTGTTGCAATATACAGTAACAAGTAATATAAGTCCACTTTCCAGTAAGTCTTTTTGTTTCACTGGTTGCAATATACGGTAACAAGTAATATAAGCCCACCCTCCAATAAATCTTTTTACTTCTTTACATTTAGTGCAGGTACCTTATAACAAATTATTGCCAGTTCCTCTTTTCTAACCTTTATAACATTGCTGTCATTCATATTCACTTATCCAAATGCTGCAAATCATCTAATGCATTGCTAGTATTATCACTTAAAAGCAGCTCTCTTTTAGATCAGTTAAGAAAAACAAAAGATTCTATATACATTTATTTATTCCTTCTTGATGCTCTTCCTTTCTTTACATAGATCTGCATTTCTGGCCTATGTAAGTCTCATTTTCCCTGGAGAACATGTTCTATCATTTAGTTGCGGGCGGTTCTGCTGGCAACGAATTTACACCTTTTTTTTTTTTGAAGAAAGTCTCTATGTCTCCTTTACTTTTGAAGGATAATTTACTTGATAGAATTCTAAGTTGGTGTTTTTTGTTGTTGTTGTTGTTGTTGTTTGTTTCTTTTTCCTTTCAACACTAAATGTTTCACTCCGCCCTCTTTGGAGGGCACAGTCTAAATTATAGATCTAATTTTATCTTTTACCAAATAACTATCCAGTTTTCCCAGAACCATTTATTAAAATGTTTATTTTTGCCGCAGGAATTTGAATTGACACCGTCATCATATACTTAATTTCCAAAGGCATTTGCATCTATTTTGAGGCCATACATTCTATTCTGCTGTTCTATATGTTTATCAATATACCAGTAAAATACTGACTTAATTATAGAGGCTTTAGAATGTATTTTAATGTCCGATAGGGCTTGTCCCCTTCTGTAGTTTTTCTTTTTCTGTATTTTGCTGCCTGTATTTTTGTTTGTTTTTTTGTATGACTTTTAGTATCAAATTGTTTAAAATCATAAAACACTTGTGACATTTTATTGAGGTTGTTTTTAATATACATATTAACATAGGGAGAACTGATATATATTTTTTAATTTTTTATTTTTTATTTTATTATTATTATTTTAATTATTATACTTTAAGTTTTAGGGTACATGTGCACAACGTGCAGGTTTGTTACATATGTATATATGTGCCATGTTGCTGTGCTGCACCCATTAACTCGTCATTTAGCATTAGGTATAACTCCTAAAGTCTCACTCTGTCGCCCTGGCCCGAGTGCAGCTGCACTATCTCGGCTCACTGGAAGCTCCGCCTCCCAGGTTCACGCCATTCTCCTGCCTCAGCCTCCCGAGTAGCTGGGACTACAGGTGTCCACCACCACGCCCGGCTAACTTTTTGTATTTTTAGTAGAGACGGGGTTTCACCATGTTACCCAGGATGGTCTCGATCTCCTGAGCTCGTGATCCGCCCCCCTCGGCCTCCCAAAGTGCTGGGATTACAGGCGTGAGCCACTGTGCCCGGCCGGAGAACTGATATATATTTTCCTCCATTCAAAAAAGAGGGTTTTCCATTTATTCATCTAATTTTCAATTCTTGAGAATTTTTTTGTATATTTCTTATTAAGTTTATTTCTATTACTTCATTTTTGTTGTTATTGTAAATGGGATTTCCTTCTAACTTTATATTATGTAGCTTGTTATTTTTTGTGTATATGAAGGCTATTAATTTAAATATGTTAATTTGATATCCTGCTTACTTGCTGAATTTTATTGGTTTAGTTTTATCAAGGATTCTCTCTTGCTTTTCTTATATAATCTACAAATAGAGATCCTCTTACTTCTTTCTTATCAAAACTTATGCTTTTCATTTTTTTCTCTTCTATAACTGCAAAGCAAAATATTTTGTTCAGAAAATAGCATATATATTTGTCTTCTTCCTGATTTTTGCAGATATGCTGCACATTAAGTGAGATACTTACATTAATACTAAGGAACTATTGTATTTAAAAATGTTCCTTAATTTCCATTTTCTCTAGTATTGCTATCAAGAATGGCAGAAGGCTTTTTCGTCATTTGTGGAGATAGCTTTATAAAATTTTACCTTAACTCTACATTCACACTGTACTGATAGATTTCCTAATTTCGAATCACTTTGCATTATTGGAATAAGTTATAGTCGGTGAAGGTATACTATTTTCTTAATGTGGAGTTGAATTATGTTTGCTAACATTTTACTTAGTATTTTTACATCAATATTTAGATGATATTAGCCTGAAGTTTATTTATTTATTTTTTAACTTTTAACAAGGGTACATGTGCAGGTTTGTTAACAAAGGTAAACTTGTCTCATACGGGTTTGTTCATTGTACAGATTCTTTCATCACCCAGGTATTAAACTTAGTACCTATTAGTTATTTTTTCTAATTCTCTCCCACCTCCCACAGTCTACCCTCCGATAGGCTCCAATGTGTGTTATTCCCCTCTGTGTGTTCGTGCATTCTCATCATTCAGCTGCCACTTAGGCGGTGAGAACATGCAGCATTTGGTTTTTCTGTTCCTGTGTTAGTTTGCCAAGGATAATGGCCTCCAGCTTCATCTATGGTCCTGCAAAGGACATGATCTCATTCTTTTTAATGGCTGCATAGTCTTCCATGGTATATATGTACCACATATTCTTTATACTTCTGTGTCCATGTCATACTTGTTTCATAAAACGATTAGAAAGTATTGCTTTGTTTTCCATACTCTGAAACAATTCTGAGAATATTGGAACAACCAATTTGGAAAATTATTAGAATCCACAGTAAAAACCATCAGAGTTGGTCCTTTTGTGTGTGTATGTAGTAGCAACATAACAAATTTCTTTACTTATTCTATAAAATCTGTCTGTTTATGCATTCTTTTTTTAAATGATGCCAGTATGACCTAGGAATTATTCATTTAATCTAAATTTTAAAATTTGTTTTTATAGAGACCTAAAAAGTTGTCTTTCATATTTAAGAATTTTTTTTTTTTCTATTTCAACCGATAGCTCCCTGTTGTTATTTCTTTTCTGTATTGGGGTTTTTCTGTCTTTCTTTTGATGAGATTAGTTTATTATTTTTAATAAACAGAAATTTGATTTATTAATTAGGTCTACAGCTTTCATATTCTATTTTATTTATTTCTTCATGTGTCCTTCTATATGGTTTCTTTGATTTACTTTGTTCCTCTCTATTTTTATTTTGAACCATGTGTTTATTTTATTAGGATGAATTTTTCTTAGATAGCTGTTTAACTACATCTCAAATTCTTATATGTAGTGTTCCATATAAGATGGATGCTTTTTTATTTTCTGCATATATACTTATGAATATATTTTATGAATTTTGGCTTTTGGCATTAAATAGCAAACTTTTTGATCACATTTTGTACTTTTTGGTTTGAATTCTACTTTTCTGATATTAGAACACTACCACTGCTCTTTCATTGTTTCTGTTGGTCCATCATTTTTTTTAGCCTTTCTGAGTCATTATTTTTATGAGTATTTAATGTACTGCATATGGTTGGGTCATACTTCATTAGTCAAATTGAAAGATTGACCTTTAGATGGATGAAGTTGATCCTATTCATATTTATGGGTGCAATTGAAATGTTTACTCTGAACTCTGTTAAATTTTTAAGTGTATCCATTACGTGATAATTAGCTCTATTTCTTGCTTTAATGTATTTTTTCTTTTG
Source organism: Pan troglodytes (assembly GCF_028858775.2). Lineage (NCBI taxonomy): Eukaryota > Metazoa > Chordata > Mammalia > Primates > Hominidae > Pan > Pan troglodytes. Next base: position 107,849,372 of record NC_072403.2, read on the forward strand.
AATTTATGGAAAAAATGGTATTTAGGAAGGTTTTTGTTTTTATAGTAATTTCCTTCGTACTTTATCTTCTTCAATCATCTTAGTCTTCTGTTGTCTTATACAATATCTACTGTCAGTTTTGTCAGTTTTATGGTATCCTTTAATGTGATCTAATCAATAAATTTATTCCATTTTTTTCTCCCTTCTCCATCTAGTTGCATTATGTCTAATTTGTGCAACATATGACATCTGTGCATTAGTCTTTTACTGTCATCTCCACCCCATCATTCCTTTTGCTGAAGTTTTTCTAGTCATGGCTTAGTTGAATTAGCTTATGCTCACAAAACATTGTTTCTGGGTGCGTTCGTGAGAGTGTTTGTGGAAGACATTAGCCTTTGAATCAGTAGACTGAATATAGAAGATTCACCCTCACCAATGTGGGCAGGCATCATCCAATTTTTTATGGGTCCAAACTACAAGAAGGCAGAGGAAAGGTGAATTTTCTCTCTACCTTCTTGAGCTGGGACATCAATTTCACCTGCCCTCAGACATTGAAGCTCCTAGTTTAGTTCTCAGGCTTTTGGACACAGACTGAATTATACCACCAGCTTTCCCAGTTCTCCAGCTTGCAGATGGCCTACCATGGGAATTCTCAGTTTCCATAATCACGTTTTATATATATATATAAATTTATATTTTTATATGTCCTATTGGTTCTGTTTCTCTGTAGAATCCTGGCTAATACAATTATTGTAGCTCGAAAGCAGCCATAGACAACCCATAAATAAGTATTCATGACTGTGTTCCAGCAAAACTTTATCTTCATAAGCAGATTAGATTACTGCTCTACTAGGCGGCTCAGAGTTCATGGATGGAGAGTTCGCTAAGCTCTTGTATGCCTGAAACTGAGTTCTATAACCTTAACACTTGAAAGACAACTTGTAGTTGGTAATTCATACTATATTACATAGCCAGATGTAGTTTGTAGTTCATACTATATTACATGGCCAGATGTAGTTTGTAATTCATACTATATTCCATAGCCAGATATAGTTTGTAATTCGTACTATATTCCATAGCTAGATGTAGTTTGTAATTCATACTATATTACATAGCCAGATGTAGTTTGTAATTCATACTGTATTACATAGCCAGATGTAGTTTGTAATTCATACTGTATTACATAGCTAGATGTAGTTTGTAATTCATACTATATTTGAGTTTTTTGAAAATGTTTCTCCATAAAATGTTCATACCAGGCTAATTATTTTGTCCTTGAAATTATTTGATTATGTCTCTTTGTGGCCATAAGAAATTTTTTTCTTCATCGTTTAAATGTAATAGTTTTACTATAATTGGCTTTGACGTTGTTATTCTGGGCTAATTATCCCAGGTGTCTCATAGATCCTTTAAATGTGTACATTCAGGTTTTCTTTTATTTCTAGGAATATTTCTAAGATTGTAGTTTTGGTTATGTTATATTCCATTGTTTTTTTTTATCTTCTTAAAGAATACTGATCATAAAGGTATTTTTTCTTATTTTCTACCATTTCTTTCAAAAGCATTTCACTTATTCTTCTTTTTTAAAAAAATTTCTTTTATTTATTTTTATTTTTTATTTTTTATTATACTTTAAGTTCTAGGGTACATGTGCACAATATGCAGGTTTGTTACATATGTATATATGTGCCATGTTGGTGTGCTGCAACCATTAACTCGTCATTTAGCATTAGGTATACCTCCTAATGCTCTCTCCCCCACTCTCCCCACCCCACGACAGGCCCTGGTGTGATGTTCCCCATCCTGTGTCCAAGTGTTCTCATTGCTCAATTCCCACCTATTCCCACCTATGAGTGAGAACATGCAGTGTTTGGTTTTCTGTCCTTGTGATAGTTTGCTCAGAATGATGGTTTCTAGCTTCATCCATGTCTCTACAAAGGACATGAACTCATCCTTTTTTATGGCTGCATAGTATTCCATGGTGTATATGTGCCACATTTTCTTAGTTCAATCTATCATTGATGGACATTTGGGTTGGTTCCAAGTCTTTGCTATTGTGAACAGTGCCGCAATAAACATACATGTGCATGTGTCTTTATAGCAGCATGATTTATAATCCTTTGGGTATATGTCCAGTAATGGGATGGCTGGGTCAAAGTTATTTCTAGTTCTAGAACCCTGAGGAATCACCACACTGTCTTTGGCAATGGTTGAACTAGTTTACAGTCCCACCAACAGTGTAAAAGTGTTCCTATTTCTCCACATCCTCTCCAGCACCTGTTGTTTCCTAACTTTTTAATGATCGCCATTCTAACTGGTGTGAGATGATATCTCATTGTGGTTTTGATTTGCATTTCTCTGATGGCCAGTGATGATGAGCATTTTTTATGTGTCTGTTGGCTGCATAAATGTCTTCTTTTGAGAAGTGTCTGTTCATATCCTTCGCCCACTTTTTGATGGGGTTGTTTGATTTTTTTCTTGTAAATTTGTTTAAGTTATTTGTAGATTCTGGATATTAGCCCTTTGTCAGATGGGTATATTGTAAAAATTTTCTCCCATTCTGTAGGTTGCCTGTTCACTCTGATGGTAGTTTCTTTTGCTATGCAGAAGCTTTTTAGTTTAATTAAATCCCATTTGCCAATTTTGGCTTTTGTTGCCATTGCTTTTGGTGTTTTAGTCATGAAGTCCTTGGCCATGCCTATGTCCTGAATGGTATTGCCCAGGTTTTCTTCTAAAGTTTTTATGGTTTTGGGCCTAACGTTTAAGTCTTTAATCCATCTTGAATTAATTTTTGTAAAAGGTGTAAGGAAGGGATCCAGTTTCAGCTTTCTACATGTGGCTAGCCAGTTTTCCCAGCACCATTTATTAAATAGGGAATCCTTTCCCCATTTCTTGTTTTTGTCAGGTTTGTCAAAGATCAGATGGTTGTAGATGTGTGGTGTTATTTCTGAGGCCTCTGTTCTGTTTCCTTGGTCTACATCTCTGTTTTGGTACCAGTACCATGCTGTTTTGATTACTATAGCTTTGTAGTATAGTTTGAAGTCAGCTAGCGTGATGCCTCCTGCTTTGTTCTTTTTGCTTAGGATGCGAGTCAATTAAACCTCTTTCCTTTATAAATTACCCAGCCTTGGGTATGTCTTTATTAGCAGTGTGAGAATAGACTAATACACCATAGAATATATCTTCAGAACAGTTTAAAATATGGGTCTCTGAAATGGACATATTACTTAAGTTAAAGATTATTCTGCATTGGAAACTGCAAATTTATTACTGAATATATTTCCCATTCCAAGTTAAGTATGGTCATACTTTTAACATACCACATTATGGTTCTTCAGCAAAACCAATTAACAGTATAAAGACAATCTAGTAATAAAGTGCCACTGACAGAAGGGCCAAAAAATGATTACAAACTTCCTTTCTCCAATTATAAAGTTTCATTGGAAATACTAAACTCAAAATACTGAATTTCCTTGCAAACTAAAGTCCAGTGTAACTAAAATCTAAAATCACGCTAACTCACCCTTTGAGTATAAAACATCTACAAATCCTTACAATTGATTATCCTTCTCACTCTTAGCAAGAGGGGCTCTTAATGGATGGATGGAGTTCAGGTTTCTTCAGAAGCTACAGCCTGGGCTGCCTTTCATGGAAATGGATGAGATTCCTTGCCGTCTTGAGGAGAATTAGTTCAATGCCAAATTTCTAATGTGCTTCACTTTTGCAGAATCCAACACATTTATAGAACATACGAGATTATCACAGCATTGAAATCACCATAACCAAATTTAGGAAACAATTAACATATGTCCCCTAAAGCAATTAACCCCAACAAAGTGATATTCCCAGAAACCAATGCTTAGCATTGCCAAGGGTGATAGCACTAACTCAGTGGTGTCTAATGAAGGAGTCTGACTTGAGTTTCAGCTTCAATAGGTTTCCAGAGTCCACTCATTGAGATATTAAATTCAATCAGGAGCAATGTAACAAGTGGTTTATTTACCCAATGTATAGGGAAAAATCAACCTATATATCTTGTCTTTGGTAATTGAGACATTACTTAATATCTGCAATGTTTAGAAGTGTGCATTATTGACATTCCCTGTCATCAGGTCTTACTTGAGGTATCTTTCTTTCTTATTCATTATATTCAGAACTCTTGCTGACTTGAGTGTGGCATGTAGCTAGTGACAAAAGGTGTTTTCATTCCTCTGTTGGTAGCACACCTTGTTGTGTTCACCCTAGTAGATGATGGTTTTCCTTTCATCCCCACATGTTTCAGCAGGATCTTCAATTTAGGGAGGTTTCCGCAGTGAGGCAGTAGTTGATGCTTCTGAAGCCAGTGTCCCTAAATGCACATGAGGACCAAAAGCACTCTTGTGCTCCTTTGCTTACCTTGGCTTCCAAATATCCCAGCCTTTGCATTCCTTCTGCATCTTTTTCTGTTGTATTGAGATATGCTTCTAGTAAATTGTTAACCAGTGTCCTTAATAATTTATTTTTAATTGAAAAAAGAAGTATACATTTATGGTGTACAATATGATATTTTGATATGTGCATACATTGCAGAATGGCTAAATAAAGCTAATTAACACACACAGTACCTTATCACATTTTTGTGTCTTGTGAGAACAACTAAAATCTGTGGTGTTAGCAATTTTCAAGGATATAGTACATTGTTAATTATAATCACCATGTTGTACAATAGATCTCCTGAACTTCATCCTTCTATCTAACTAAAATTGTTGTCCTTTGACCAACATTTCCCCAATGTCCCAGCTCCTGGCCCAGTCCCTGGATCACCATTCTATTATCTGCTTCTATGAGTTTGATGTTTTTAGAATACACATGCATTGTTTTTCCTTCTGTGTCTGGTTTATTTCACTTAGCATAATGTCCTCTGGGTTCATCCATGTTGTAAATGACAGGATTTTCTTCTTTTTTGAGGCTGAATAATATTCTATTTTGTCTATATACCATATTTTCTTTATCCTTTCTTCCATTAATGGGCACTTACGTTGATTCTGTGTCTTGGTTATTCTGAATAATGCTGCAATGAATATAGAAATGCAAATATCAATTTGACATACTGATTTTATTTCTTTCAGACGTATGCCAAGAAATGAAATTGCTGGATCATCTGGTACTTCTATTTTTGATTTTTGAGGAATTTCCATAATGTTTTTCATAATGGCTATACTAATTAACATTCTCACCAACAGCGTGCGAGGGTTTTCTTTCCTCCACATCCTCTCTAACAATTATTTCTTGGCTTTTTGAGATTAGCCATCCTAGTAGGTGTGAGTTGATATTTCATTGTAGTTTTAATTTGTATTTCTCTGACTTAGTGATGTTGAGCATTTTTTCATATAACTATTGGACATTTAATCTGCTTAAAGATTTTCTTACGTTTGCAGCGATGGAATAAATATGGTTCGCTGATATAAGCTCTTTCCATTTTTCTCCTTTGCATCTTAGCAAGATGTTTGCTTCTTAAGGCATATCTAGATTTTAAATTATCAATTCTCTAAAGGTAAGAAATAGGAAGTCATTGAGCTCTGGGCCATCCAAAAAGCATACATTGTTCAAACAAATATCATCCATCTATACTTTATTTAATTGATTAATAAATAAATCCACTCAGTAGATGGACTCTGATCAAGCCAACATCTCAACCAGCTAGATTTTGCCCTATTATTGTACCCCAAGTTCCCTCTTAACATGACTTATATTTGCTATGTTTTTTCAGAGTTTAAATATGGTAAATTTCTCAAATAGTAGTAGTGCTCTCCAAATATCTATAATACCTTGAAACACACCCAGTAATTCATTACATATTTTATTCTGATCTTCCTCAACTTTTCGGCTCATGTCTTTTGAAATTTAATTTAACCATATTATTTAGCTGTTCTAATTTCTAAGTGACAGCATTTATACAGCTCTTATTAGGGACTGTCACAGTCTTTTGAGAGTATCATTCCAGTACACTCTCTGTATCCATACCTCTTTCTCCTTCAGATTTTACTGGACACCAAGGACTATTTCTGAGCTAATAACCACTCTCCTGAAAATCCGTTTAGCACAAACCTGGGTAGATACTGCTTTCCTTTTTATTTCAGACTCTCCAGTCCTTTAAATTTTAATTTTACCATTTTTATCAGACTATAATAAAAAGAAACCTATGTTTTCCCAATTTAATCAGTCTACCATACTTTATTCTGTTTTCATTCTTCTATTGTTGCTGTTCTGATGGCAAACATGTTTTCAAACCCACTCCAGGTTTTCCTTACTTTTCTGGATAATCTTGATTTCAGGAGACAGTGCATTTCCTGTGCAAGCCTTGTTAACCGTTTCTTTAACCTTAAGCTTTGTGATCATTGAAGTGTGTTGAGGAGTTACGTACTTTTTTCACAATACAGGGCCTCATTCTTCTAATCCTGACTTCCAGAGTAAAATCTATCCTTCTTTTAAGCTATAGGTTGCATTTTTGAAATGTTCAACATTTTCATAATTAACAAATCTAAAATCAACTTAATGGCTTGTGGTAGCAAGTGACATTTGAAACTATGGAGAAAATATAAGAATTAAAGGACTTCATATCTAAAACACCAAAAGCAATGGCAACAAAAGACAAAATTGACAAATGGAATCTAATTAAACTAAAGAGCTTCTGCACAGCAAAAGAAACTACCATCCGAGTGAACAGGCAACCTACAGAATGGGAGAAAATTTTCACAACCTACTCATCTGACAAAGGGCTAATATCCAGAATCTACAATGAACTCAAACAAATTTACAAGAAAAAACAAACAACCCCATCAAAAAGTGGGCGAAGGACATGAACAGACACTTCTCAAAAGAAGACATTTACGCAGCCAAAAAACACATGAAAAAATGCTCACCATCACTGGCCATCAGAGAAATGCAAATCAAAACCACAATGAGATACCATCTCACACCAGTTAGAATGGCAATCATTAAAAAGTCAGGAAACAACAAATGCTGGAGAGGATGTGGAGAAATAGGAACACTTTTACACTGTTGGTGGGACTGTAAACTAGTTCGACCATTGTGGAAGTCAGTGTGGCAATTCCTCAGGGATCTAGAACTAGAAATACCATTTGATCCAGCCATCCCATTACTGGGTATATACCCAAAGGAGTATAAATCATGCTGCTATAAAGACACATGCACACGTATGTTTATTGTGGCACTATTCTCAATAGCAAAGACTTTGAACCAACCCAAATGTCCAACAACGATAGACTGGATTAAGAAAATGTGGCACATATACACCATGGAATACTATGCAGCCATAAAAAATGATGAGTTCATGTCCTTTGTAGGGACATGGATGAAATTGGAAATCATCATTCTCAGTAAACTATCGCAAGAACAAAAAACCAAACACCGCACATTCTCACTCGTAGGTGGGAATTGAACAATGAGAACACATGGACACAGGAAGGGGAACATCACACTCTGGGGACTGTTGTGGGGTGGGGGGAGGGGGGAGGGATAGCTTTAGGAGGTATACCTAATGCTAAATGACGAGTTAAAGGGTGCAGCACACCAGCATGGCACATGTATACATACGTAACTAACCTGCACGTTGTGCACATGTACCCTAAAACTTAAAGTATAATAATAATAAAATAAAATAAAATAAAGAATTAGACCCTGAAGACAGTTAAGAAAAAAGTAAAATAGGAAAAAGATTTGGAGCAACTAACACAAAGTGCCTGCTGACAGAATAGCCTGCACTTTGATGAGGTCAGTGTCTTTGCTGACGGCTATGGTATATTAATTAAGCAAAACAGCTATATACTGCAGAGCCTCAACAGGATCAAAATTCCGCATGTCCTACCTTTAGAAAAATATTGCCAAGGCCTAAATTCCACTGCTCTGGCCATGCAATAAGCTTTTGTTTCCCTATATTTTAATGTACTCCCAAGTCCACTTCTTGTCCATCTTTCAAAAGTTCAGCCTATACATTAGCTTTCTGAATTCAAAGTGGCCAATATATATCAGCTCTCTTTCATACCTGAGTTTTGAACAAATTGATAAATCAAATACATAAATGAATAAACGGGAGATCAAAATATCACTTTTATTTATAAAATATAGATTAAAAGATGCAGCTTATAACTGCGGGAATAAAACTTTTTAATCCTGACTGCCAGAATAAGGTATGTGTCTGCCTGTCACAGGAGGCAGTGGAAAACATAGCCCTCTCTTTCAGGGGCAATTTCCTTTGATATTCCAGCATGAAGCAGCAGAACTTGCATATAGAACTGTGTTTGTTTGGCCCATTAAGAAAAAAAAAAAGAGGTTAGCAAAGAGGTATACATGTCTGGATTCTAATTCTAATTTGCTATCCACCATAAGCTTCAGTGACACAAAGAGAAAATTCCAGAAGACCTAAGACTTGAAGTTAAATTCAGCCACACACCTAGTAATGCAGTCACACTGTACAACACAGGCCATAGCAAACTGCCAAGGTCAAATGCCTGTGATAGAGCGATGTCCCAATGCTTAAAGCTGCATGTCTTGACTGCCAGAATCCTCATCTGCACAGGTTATCTTTCCTCTACAAAATTGCACTTCCTGCTGTCTCCCCATGCACTAGATATTGATATTTGAGGAGGATACATAAGATTCCTTCTTCCTACCTCACCCCTTTATGTTCTTAAGAAATTGAAAGATAAAACAAAAGATAAAGGTCCATGGAAAGCAGCTGTCACCCTTATTGCTGACGAGGATGATTTTGAAGGTTAGGTTGGGGAGCACACTGACAGTCTCCATGATATTGAAATCCACAATGAGGTCAGCATATCATCTCAAACTCACCCTGATGAACACAGAGGGAAAACCCCTAGCCCCACACTGCTCAAAGGAGTAAGGAACAAATGCTCTCCTGGTCGGCCAGTTTCTAAAGGAATTGGAAGGAACTGAGCTGACCATGTACCATTTATTCTGCCCACAATTATCAATCAAATTATCCCTGCTTGCCTAGAGGGATAAAGGGGAAAGGAAGATACAAATTCTTAGAAATACTTCTCATGAAAGCAGGATCAGACATGATACATTCACTGACCATGAGTTTATTTTATTTAAAATTTCAAATTTATTAGCCTAAATTCTATCATATTATTGTATTATAAAAGTATCCAGAAACAAATACTGTTTAGTGATATAAAACAATTTGTTGAGCAAAAGGGCACTAAAGACAGACTCTATGCACTCAAATTTCTGGCTCATTGTGGGAGCTTGGCCAGTTGTGTGACTTTGGGCAACTATAAATTGAGAACAGTGATACTCTCTACTCTGTAATTTGTTGCAGATTAAATCAGTTAATACATGTGAAATATAAGCTGTTATTATTATCTGTGCATTTTCTCTTAGTGTATTTATTTTTGTTGTTTTTATTAAATTTTCCAAAACTTTATTTGATCAGTCTTTTTCATAGACCTTTGTTATTTTCATTTATTGTTTTATTCTGCCTCTTATTATTTACTTCTTTTATGTGTTTTTTTCTGCATATATTTCATAAGTTTATGTTGAATTATGATGTCAGTAATTTTCTATCTTTCAAACATTTTTATTTTAAATATCTGCATTTAAGGTTATAAATTTCCCTTCAAATTACTATTTGGATTTATTCTTAAGTTTTTAATATATCATATTGTCATTGCTATTTATTTTTTAGCTTCTTAAATTCTACTGTACTTTTTGACTCCTGGATTTCTTAGAAATATTATCTTTAATTTCTAAATATATGAAATTATTTTATCTTTTGATTTCTCAGCCTTTTAAACTCATTTCCAATTTTGCTATTGAGCTCTGGGATGAAGATTCCATTCACATTGTGTTCCGTGTATTGTATTCTGTAAGACCAAATATTCAATTCAAAAAAAATTATTTTTTTCCATTGTAGGTATTTTTATCTATCAATATAGTTGGCACCTAATTAGGAAATTTATGAATAAATCTCTAAACACATAAAATTGTTTATGAGCATATTTCAAAACATACATTCGATTGAATTTTCTAACATCTGTTTTAAAGTGAAAGCAAAATACAGCCTTTGCTATATACAGATAATAGGGCTATTTCAAATTGCTGTCTGTGAATTTCTATTTATTTCTTAAAACTTTATATTAAAGCACTTAATAAAAATGATATATTAAATATCGAGTATAAAGAAATTTGAAAACCAATGAGTATATGAAAAAGTGAAATTAATTTTTGGTTCTCATGAAAAATATGTAAATATGTAACACAAACATGGGAAATTTAGAACTTTCACGTTTATTATAATAGAAGTCTAAAATCTTTAAAACTTTATTTTTCCTTTTATAAAACAGGAATAAACTCACTTTCATCAAAGTAGATGCAGGTACATAGATTATAAAATCACTGTTGATGAATACGGCTGAAATACAAATCTCTTGTATAATAATTTTTAAGAATTTATGTTCTTAATTCAAGTTTTTTGAATAATGGGATATAATATGATTTCACAAACGCATAGTGGGAAACATATTGCTCCAGAAATCTTTACATCATTTCAAGAATATTATTTTCTAAAAGAAATTCCCTCATGGTTGAATATTCATGAGAATTCCTGACTATGACACAAGCACTTTTGTCAAAATATTATATTGAGGGTTAATTTAGCAGAAAAACAAAATAAAGCATTTCACATATGTAAACTGCATATAGAAACTCACAGTGCCTTTGAAACTCAATCTGTGAAACCCACTCATGTAGTCTGTCTCGTTTCTTGGTTTTATTTTATTTTTTAAGTGGTACATGAGACCTGGCGGAACATTTCCTTCTGCATACCCAGTTTTCCTGGGATCCACTGCATGTGTTGAGTTTTGCAAAAGGCCCTATTGTTCCTTTCATCAGTGCTTCAGTTTGACTTTTTTTTTTTTTTTTTTTTGAGACGGAGTCTCACTCTGTCACCCAGGCAGGAGTGCAGTGGCGCTATCTCGGCTCACTGCAAGCTCCGCCTCCCGGGTTCATGCCATTCTCCTGCCTCAGCCTCCCCGGTAGCTGGGACTACAGGCGCCCGCCACCACACCCGGCTAGTTTTTTTTTTTTTGTATTTTTAATACAGACGGGTTTTCACCGTGTTAGCCAAAATGGTCTCGATCTCCTGACCTCGTGATCCACCCACCTCGGCTTCCCAAAGTGCTGGGATTAGAGGCGTAAGCCACCGCACCCGGCTCAGTTTGCCTTTTTTAAAATCATATTTGTCCCAGAAGATTCTCAACTCCAAGTAGATCCCTAGTTATTTACTTTGTAATCTGTTACTTCCTATCTCCTAAAAGTCAACTTAAGACTTTTTTTCCCAATCTCCTTTGATATTACCAAAGTTATAATTTCTGATTGTTGTCATCTTACGTGTTATCTCTAGTGATCTCCTTGTCAAGGGTAAGACATAATTTGTGGCCTCATTCAGTATTCTGTGACCTACATATAGGTCTTCAAAAAGGTCCATCTCTATTATTTATTCTCACAATGCTGTCTTGTACCATTAGTATAAAGGGAAATGAGTGTCTTTCTTTCTTATGTGCATGACCCAACATCCATATTATGTTACCCAAAGGAAAATGGCTAAAGATAGGTCACTCCACTATTTTTTTAAAAGCAGCATTCTCCTATGGAAAGCAGCAGAAATTCTGGAGGTAAAGAATGAGTACTGATTTTACAATCCTATCATGTCTTTACCTCTACTCACTGTGAAACTTTCAATGCCTCAGAATGTGCATTTGTAAAGTGAAGGTAATGCATTCTTCTATTAGAGCAGCACTTATTCAGAAAAGCAATAAGCACTGTAGATATTCACACAGGACAGGCTTTAATTTAAGAATCTGTGTACTTACAAAACTAATACAATGGCTGGATCTCAGCTACACTGCTGGTCTACAGAGAATCTGAATGTTACTATTGCCACTGAGGTCAGGAACTGCACAAAAATGTCAGTGATGGTGGTAGGTGCCTAAAGTACAAAAGAAGCTGATTCTCACAAAAAGCCCTGGTCCGTGTATCTTTTCACTCTTAATAAAGAGAATGATGGATTTTCCTTATCTTCTCAGGTCCATTCATCTGTTAGAGAATATTTGAGTCATTTCCAGTTTTTTGGCAATTAGGAGGCAAGCTGCTATAAATATTTAAGTATAGGTTTTCATGAAGATGTAAGTTTTCATTACTTGAGAGTAACTACTCAGGGGTGGGATTGCTGGGTCATTAAGTAAGTGTATATTTAGCTTTATAAAAAGTTACTCTTCAAGTTGTACCATTCTGTATTTCCACTAGCAATGTATGAGAGCTCCAAGTGCTTCATATCCTCGTCAGTATACTAGTATTGCTAATTTTTTTTTAATTTAACCACTCCAGTAAGTGTATAGTGGTATCAGTTTTTTTCATCATAAAACTCCGAATAATTCATAGTATATTATCGCTGCATTTTTAACTTACAATGCTTTACAAAGATGGCTTTCTTCTTAAAATATAATTATTTGCTATAGTCCATACATCTAAATATGTTATAAAATCACGTTAACTTCTATTTTTGGAACTGAAGGGAGAAGGCAGCTAAGATAACTGTAAATATCAAATGTCATGGAAATGGCTTTATCAACTTTTAGGAAATAATCAGAATTTACTCCCACAAGGTTTTCTTGAAATTAAGTTTACTTTGAGATTGAATATATATGCACATTTTTCGGTTACAAAGAATAAACTAACAAACACCAAATATCGTCCAAGTTTGTAATGACGTGTCACCATGTATCATGGGTTGAGATACAAAACAATGAAATTTAAATGTTCAAAATCATATTAGATTTATATTCCTTTGCGTTTTAATCCAGACATTGAACATTCTATAGAGATAACCTTACAGATAAGTATATAACTTGATACTAGTAAATAGTTCTAAATTGTATCTTTCTTTGCCTCCAAAAGGGCCATTTAAAAGTAGTAATTCAGAACCAAAAAATCTAAATTGAAATTAGGTGATGGATGCATTCAGGAAACCACAGATCTTAATAACTTTATTGTAATACTAAGACATATTGTGCAAAGGAGATGGATGTATTGGAACTTCAAATTGGTTGCAAAAATGTATTGATGCTAAATGCTGGCAAAGGCCTCATCTGGTAAGGCTTCACATGTGTAAAAAGATAAAAATGCAATTTGAAAAGGGATGAAGTGAAGGGCAATCAATACCCATTTTTTGTTCTGGGTTTTGAGAGACATCCAGAAATAATGTGGTGCTAAAATCCTCAATTGTTTTTAGGCCACTGAAAAAGATGTCAGATTAATATTTAACTTGATCAGAGTTCCAGTCTGGGTACTTTAATATATTTATTAAGTGGAAATTTAAATAAGCTCAAAGACATGTAGACATTTTTCAAGTATTAAAAACTAGCACTAAAATGATTGCTACTCGGGGAACTCAGTTCTCTCTTTTGGGTGTCAACCGAAAGAAATTTAGCTAAAAATTAAGGTAATAAGACTTGAAACCTGCATTGGATTCAGATTGTTAAGAAAATCTTTTATGACAGCATAGCAGAAGTGTGTGGGGGGAGCAGTATGAAAGTGGTTAAGAACAAAGCCTTAGGGGACAGACACATTGGTCAAAATTCTGGCCATGTAATCTCTCATAGCCTGAAGCCTATCATGTGAAATGAAAAGTACTTCAATTTATAAGACTAAGATAAGGATCAAAAGAAAGAATTGATATGAACTTCTTAGTTTATGTTAAGTGCTCATGCAATATTAGCCATTTCTATGTTGACATTTATTCTCACAGACATTGGGATTTTTATGGCACAGAGACAGTAAACAAGGATGGATATTTTCCAGTTGCTATTATTTCTTTTCTCTCAGGATTATTGGAGGATTCAAATAAAAATATAAAACATATACCATGCAACCTGGTGAGCATATGTTATGCCAGCATGCATATTCACAGAATACATCCTGATGCAAATTATAAGGCATCACATGATCAAGATAAGTTAACATGAATCAGTAACATCTATCACCTGAATTTCTTGTTCTAGTATGTTTACTTTGTTTTCATTTTGACAGTTTCATTACATTAGAAACTAAGACCTTTGAAGTTTGAGATTAGGTCTTATCTTCCATATTGTTGACAGTGTTTGAAATTAGTTTCTCTTTATTTTTTTTCTCATTAAGTGTCTATCAACTTTCAACTCCCCAAACATCCTATTGTGTCTATTTCTGGTTTTAGGTACAAGTGATATTTTGTTTGTCCATAAAGTTAACAAAATTGTAATACATTAAAAAGATTCTTAATGTATACAGAAAATAGGTATTAAACAAGTAGAAAAAAAGTAACATGAAGATATCTTAACAAAGATTGCATGCCAGGCTTTTTATCAGCTCATATTAAAGATCCTTGTATACTACATTAATTTATATGCTTATCTTACCAAAAGCAGTGCTCCAAATATATATTTTGCCATTATTTTTAATGGCAAAAACCGCAGTTACTGTTGCACCAACCTAATAGAACAAGCATTGTTTACTAACAGAAAAATATTTCAGTGCTCAAATTTATATGAATAAATTGTAGAAGATTAGTTGAAAACTTCAGACTCATGATGTTTAAGCTATTTCTGTTTAAAATAAGCTACAGTTAATAATCTTAACTAATTGGTAATTACCACTAAGATTAGTTATATTTTAAGGACATTTGGCAACATGTTAATGATTTTGTACTAAGAGGAGGGTCTTGATCCATGGTGCTTGCTGAGGGAGCACCTTATCTGGGTCTACTCACTCCATGGAATGCAAAAGAAGCAACAGAGAACAGCACTGGGTACCAACCCTTGAGCACAGTAATCCTACCCACTTACAACCACGCTTCCATCAGTATCTGGAATTCTGAAAAATCAAATGAAGAATATGTCTTTTCTTTAAAGTGATTTAGGAAAGAAATGTGGAAGATTACTGGAGGCAAGAGGAAAGAAAGGCTATTTCTTCTTCACTGAACAATATCAGCATTCTTTTGTTCTTTCTGAATTAAGGATTATTTCTTCCTTCTCTCTACATATTTTTGAATTAACTCAAAAGAAACCAGGTTTTTTTCTCAAAAGAAATTAAGTACTTACATTTTTAAAAAGGCATATACAGTGTATTAGTTCATTTTCATGCTGCTAATGAAGACATACCTGAGATTGGGCAATTTACAAAAGAAAGAGGTTTATTAGACTTTCAATTCCACATGGCTGGGGAGGCCTCACAGTCATGGCAGAAGGTGAAAGGCATGTCTCACATGGTGGCAGACAAGAGAAGAGAGCTTGTGCAGAAAAACTTCCCCTTTTAAAACCACCAGATCTCATGAGGCTTATTCACTATCATGAGAACAGCTTGGGAAAGACCCACCCCCATAATTCAATCATCTCTCACTGAGTCCCTCCTACAACACATGGGAATTATGGGAGCTACAAGATGAGATTTGGGTGGAGACACAGAGCCAAACCATATCATACTGCAACCCAAACTCTTAATGTGTTTGGTGCTTCTCGAACTGAAAGGACGTAAGCCGGCCTGGCCTGGCTCAGACAGTTCCGAGACTCCTGAATCATGCTGTAGGATAAAAAAAGGTATCAAAATGATACAAACCTTTGCTGTAACAGAAATTTTGAGGGAGACTTAGGTGTTTCCTATGTAAAATAACTCTTACCATAATGGGATAGTAAAATAATGTTGAGATTTATGATATGACAACATACGGTTCCAATTAATTTAGTCTGAAAGTCCTCGATATACTCTATCATTAATGTGTAAATCTTTCTATTGATCTTAGAATCTTCCTATTTCTTACAAAAGTCTCACACTTGAAAATTTAGTTGTCCCAGATGAGGAAAGGGCTAAGGAGGACTCACACTTACGAATTCTGCATCACTATGTCACTAAAATCCCATTCACTCAATGAGTTCTTGCATATGCTATTGACACTAAATGTTATCTTGTCATTCTGATTCATCAGTTTATCATAAACCAAAACTTAGTATGTACATAGAGAGGGTGAAGGACTCAGAAGGCTGAAAATAGAGCACTGGAAGACTGAGAAAACAGGAAAAACATTACTTTCTCTTGAACAAGTTTTAAAGAAAGAAATAAACAATAAAGTAACTACTAATAAAAGAAATTGGGTTTCTTTAAATTTGGCAATTGGAAAAATATCTATGACATGAAAAAATTTAAAAAATTGAAAAGTAAAATATACGCATTAGTGACACAGGGATAGGGGCAGAGACAAGAAGAGACACTGTGTTAGCTGAGATGGAACTAAAATAAATTTCTCATCTATTCCAATGAGTCAATGTGTGCCGCACAGCTTGTGTTCTGTATGTGAGAGATGGGAGTGAGCTACTCATGTAGTGCAA
Source organism: Pan troglodytes (assembly GCF_028858775.2). Taxonomy (NCBI): domain Eukaryota; kingdom Metazoa; phylum Chordata; class Mammalia; order Primates; family Hominidae; genus Pan; species Pan troglodytes. Next base: position 107,865,787 of record NC_072403.2, read on the forward strand.
AGCAGCCAGGTGTTGTCTTTTAGGGCACAGAAGTCTATGCATGCAGTGAAATTTCAGAAAAATTACAACAGCCTATAGCTTGAATAGAGAAGCAAGAGTACCAGAGTACCTGAATGTAAGAGTACCCAAATGCAAAATCCAGCCTGATTCAAGAGTAACTTAATGCAAAATCCAACCTGCAGTAGTTTGTCAGTGGTTAAAGACGAAATTAGCACATTTTAAAGATTGAGGTCATTTAGAAATCCTCAAAATCTGTATAGTCCATCCTTATAAGTGTAATGATTGATATAGTATAGGGTATTTCTCCCCATTAACATTAAATACGCTAAATACAACTGTAATGTACGCAAGTAATCAATCAGTCAGTAATAGAGACGTTTAGTCTATTACAAAAACATTGATAGTGTAAAAAGCAAGTTTAGTTTCATTAAAAAATAGATTTAATAAGTACTAATGAAGATAATAAATTTTTCTTTGATTCCATTTACTCTGACAATTGCTTGAAGTATACTAAAGACTGTTCACATATTGATATATATATATGTATATAAAACAAACTTAGGTTAATAATTTTATGGAAGAAGTTATTATAAGTGCTATAGAGATCTTATAATCTTGCAGATTATATACCTTTAACTAAAATCAAATTCTGAATAGTCACTTATATTTACAACTTGAATTCTAAAAAAAAAAATGAGATATTGTTAGAGAAGGGCAAATGTTGCCATTAAGAGCAATTACACTACTATATTGCATTTAATATATGTCTACAATTCTTTTTTCTCTTTACTTTTAATGTGCTTTATGAAGAATAAGAAAAATCAAGTTCATTAATGAAGGAAGTAAAATAATCTCTTTCTCTCAACTCTGCTTTTTTAATTGTTTGGGAAATGACTTGAGTCACTCTGGGTAAATCCTCCAAATTAGCATTCTTAGAACCTTCTTGACATTTGGCTAATAGGTTACAAATTCTTTACAAGAATTAAAGATTTCTTTAATACTTCTCTCACAAGACCATTTCAAGAGTCTAGGTATTTTGTGATAAGTGTGATATGTTGGAAATAATTTATTACTAAGAGTAGTTAAGTTTTTATTCGTGCAAGAATGTTTTTCTACATTAGTGTTAATTCAAAGATATTTCCATATACCATCATTCCAACTTTCCTTTTAATATAATGGAACAATTTCCTGAGGCTAGAAAGCTACAGCTAGATCCTTTAGGGAGATATTTCAGAATCACAGTGAAAAAGACTGTCCCAGAAGTTTACAGTTAAGAAAAAGAAAAGTGATAAATTAATAAATCACATATATCCTTCTGCCCACTCCTATACATATTAGTCAAGAATTAACTGACTTAAATTTCCTCTACTCTGTACTCACCTATTCTGCAGAATACCAGAATCTGAGAATAGTCTCAGATTTTTTCCAATATTTTGAAAGTTTTCAGGTGAGACTATCTCACAGTGTTCATGAAGCAATATTATGTGTTCTTTGACCCAGGACTTTCTGCTAGGCTATGGTGACAACTGGCTCATGTCTAAGTAATTACAGTGGCATTATTAAGCCACAGATCACTTTGCCAAATGCCCAGTGCTACTGATTCTTATGACAAATGTATGCCCTGAGGCTCTTGGTTCAGCCATTGCCTGCACATGCATGTCCATCTAACTACTGTATTCTTTTTGGTTTCTTCTCCATTCCAAATCATCTCCTGCTTAGGATGATCTATGCTTTTGTGTCTACTTCCAGGATTACAAATCAGGATTTCTTTAGGTTTTAAGTATGTTATATAGAAATAACTTATTTCAGTGTTTGTTAAGCCACCAAACTGGCTTAAAATTTATCAATGATTTAACATTGAATTTAGAATACAATTTTCGTTTGGTTATCTTTATTATTGATAGCATTACCCCTGACTGCATCTCTAGCTGGATCTCACACTACACTTCCCCCTGGATTAATATGTTTCAGGCACATCAACCTTCCAAAGTATAAGTACCTCACTCACTCCTACTTCAAAACCTTTGCTCATGTGATTCTCTTTGCCTATGATACTCTTATCCCTATCACCTGGCCGCTTCCTAGTCATCATTCAAGCCTCAATTTAATGTCACTTCACCTCTTTAAAAACCACTAATTTAATCTATTAGTCATGTTATAAATTGTTATGATACCTGTTATTTTATCAAATATATCTTATGCTATTTACACTTCTTCACTGGTTAATTGTTTCTTAAATCCTTGCCTCCTTCACTATATTGGTAATACCATAAAAGTGAAGACTGTGTCTATTTGTGCACCACTATCAACAATGCTGAGCACAAAGCTTGGAAAATACTAGTATTTCTCCAAAATACTTATTGAAGAAGTGAATGAATTAGACTGAGGTCAATCAAAGTGGCAGAAAGTGTGCCACATTGAACACTGCCCTTATTGTATTAATTTGCAACAGAAATTGAATCTGGATTTCATAAGCACAAAAATGTAATTCTTTATAATATAATATGCAAAGCCACAATAAAGGGAAGGTCTAAGTCCTCTTGGGACTTCTGCTTTGACCCTGGATTTTGCTTTACTCTGCTGCCCCTTGTTTTTTCCTCTTTTTGTCCCTGACCCTCCCTATAGTCCAGTTTTCCAATTTTTTTGGTTCACATATCAGGAAATGTGGTTATTGCCACATACATTAAGTTTGACATGACAACTGGTGACTGCCTCTGACATCAGAGAGCATTCACAAAAAAGGGAACGTGATTTGCACCCAGATACCTTCAGTACACCTGTCCCGTAATAATGGATCAGATTCTTGGAAATAATTAATGTGGCTTGTTGCTCTCCATTTAAGAGTGATTTCTTTCCCAAGAGGTACACCCCATACTTTACGAGAGAGACGAATATGAGAGGTTCAAAGTCATTTCAGAACTGTTTTGCTAAGACAGTATTCCTTGTTTAGAACACACATTTCTTTTTCTCCTTTCTTTCTTTCTTTTTTTTTTTTTTTTTGACGGAATTTTGCTCTTGTCACCAAGGCTGGAGTACAGTGGTGTGATCTTGGCTCATTGCAACCTCCACCTCCCAGATTCGAGCGATTCTCTTGCCTCAGCCTCCTGAGTAGTTGGGACTACAGGTGTGCGCCACTAAGCCCAGCTAATTTTTGTATTTTTAGTAGAGATGGGGTTTCACCATGTTGGCCAGGCTGGTCTTGAACTTCTGACCTCAGATGATACACCCGCCTCAGCCTCCCAAAGTGCTGGGATTACAGGTGTGAGCCTCTGCACCCAGCTGAACACACATTTCTTGATTCTTTTTTTTTTCGGGACCCATACATACTCAAAAATTATGACACAGTATCTCAGCAACCCTTTGATTTGTGTGTCTTGAAGATTTGTGCCAAAACAAATTCCTTAAAAATCAACATTTATTTTTATTTGTCTTACTAGAGCTACAACACACAATCTCCTGGGCTGCAATATAGCATCCAGTTTATGTCACAATAATCCCATGTGAAAATGGTGTGCCCTAGACCTCATGTCTTCAGTCCAAAGTGGTGAACAGACTAATCTGAAAAGCTTACCCTGGCTAAGGAGGCATGTAATGTGTGTATTTCTTAGAGATAACTAGACCTATTAATACTTCTAAATCTGATTTTCAGTCTGAGGCTTGTGGAGGTTAGGGATCAGATACATGGGCAAAGCTTATCTTCTCAGCACTGCTCAAATGATCCTGCATGGTTCCTACTTGCTATGGTTGTGCATACACAAAACATTGCATGTTCATAGGATTGCAGTTTGAGAATGGCATTTTATTAGAAATGTGTGATTTTCGAACAGAACATTAATTTTTCATTTAAGCTTATATATTTTACCAAATAATTATTAAAATGTTTTTAAATTTTATCACATTTGGAGGTCACTATTTTCTCAGAGATACATATGTCCAACTTTATAATTAGCTTATGGAAATAATAGAATTGGATACACTCAAATGTAATTATCATGCACTGAATACGTTTTTCTTATTAAGCACTAAGTGATTGTGATCTATGGGTGTTCAATTATAAGGTAGACATAAAAAAATAAGTACCAGGGATAAAATGAGTTTCTTTTATGCATTTATTTACTTATTAGAGATGGAGTCTCTCTCTGTTGCCCAGGCCTGTCTGCAACTCTTGGCCTTAAGCAATCCCCCTGCCTCAGCTGAGATTACAGGTATGAGTCACTGTGCCGGTGGTAAGTTCATTTTAGGAAAGAAAGGGAACTCAATAGCAGAAGTAAATTTTTTTCAACAAAGGGAGTATTACAGGGATTGCAATAACTGTTGTATAAGAGCAAAACTTCTGAGTTAGCACACAAAAATCAATAATCCTTATATAAACAAAAAATAATCAGAAAACAATTTATAACAACAATAAAAATAGTAACATGCTTAAATGAACTTAAATCTTTTCTAGAAATACTTAAACCTATAAGAAGAAATCTCCAAACCACTCTTTAAGACCAATCTTGAACAACGTATAGATCCAATAATTCCTTGTTCATGGATATGTCTCAACATCCATACATATGCTGATTCTTTTATTTTTATTAGTGTTACATTTAATTTATATATTATGTAGAAGAAATAACAAGAAATAATATTTAAGTAAACATTTAAAAATAAGTGCAATTAGGTAGTACTGCTAGATATTAAAATGCACACAATTATTTATAATTTTCAGAACATGAAATTAATCAAGATTTACTTTAGTCGGTGAACGGATAAATAAAATATGTACATCTAGACAATAAAATATTATTTGATTTTTTTTAATGAGCTATCAAGCCATGAAAAGACATCGAGGAAATTCAAGTGCAAATGACTAAATGAAACAATCCAGTCTAAAAAAGCTACATACCATATGATTCTAACTATATGACATTCCAGAAAAGGCAAAACTGTGGAGATAATAAAAAGACCAAGGGTTAGGAGAAGGGAGAGGCAAATCGCTGGAGCACAGAGGATTTTTAGAGCACTGAAACTACTTTGTATGATGTTATAAGAATGGATATATAGCGTTATGAACTTTTCCAAACCCACAGAATGCACGAAACCAAGAGTGAACCCCAGTGTAAACTATGGATTCTGAGTAATAATGAGTAGTCAATTTAGGTTCATCAATTATAGCAATTGTATCATTCTGATGGGGGATGTTGATAATGAGGGAGGCTGTGCATCTGTCAGTGTAGGGAGTATTTGGGAAAGCTCTGTAACTTCTGCTGTGAACCTTAATCTGGCCTAAAAAATAAAGTCTATTTTTAAAAAGTATACTATAAAGTCTCTGTAATCAAAATGGCATGATACAGATTCAAGAATATATTAATAGATTAACAAAATTGTATGGAAAGCTCAGAATAGACTCAAGTACAAATGAAGATTTAGTAAATATTATATATGGTATCTTAGGCTACTGGAAAAAATATAGTCTTTTTAAAACATAGTGTTTGGAAAACTGGATAGACATTTAGAAAAGAAAAAAATTGGATCCATTATTGATCTAGTAGAATGTGAAAACACTCTACTTGGATCAACGGTCTAAACGGGAACATGCTTGGCTTTCTTTATAATGTGTGTGGAGACATTTCTAATTATGATTCACTATCAAGTAGCTATATAAAAATTATAAATTCAACTTCATTAAAAATTTTAAAATGCATGCTAAAACAGAAAAATTAAAAGACAGGCTGGACAAAAATATTTGCAACTTACATCACAGAAAATAAAATGCTAATATCTTTCATTTAAAAAGAGTTATTGAAAATAAAGTGAAAATAACATGGGAAAATGAAAAATGAAGAGTTTAGAGAAAGTATATAAAAATGGTCCTTGAACATATGAAAAAGGCACTCTAACTCACTGACAATAATAGGAATGCAAATTAAAACTACACCATTATGCTATTTCTTACCTACCAGATTAGCAGAAAATCAGTGCCTTGAAAACACATACTATTGGCTAAGCTTTGGGAAAACAGACACTCATAACTGTTGATGGTAAAACCCTTGTTGAACACAATGTGGCAATATCTAACAAAGCTGCCGATGCATTTACACTTTGATCCAGAAATCCTCTTTCTAAGACTTTGCTTGTATATACCTTCCTGCAAATAACAAAACAATATATGCAAAAGTTTATTCACTGCAGCATTAATTAAAATAGAAAATATTGGATAAAAACGAAATGCCCATCTATAGAAGACAGATTAAATAATTTACAGAACAATAAAAAGATAACTAGCTATTAACTTATATGGAGTATTTCCAAGATACATTGTTAAGTGAAAAAAAAAGCCTCAAAAAAGTGTACATACTGTGGTATCTTTGTGAATGAGCATAAAAGAAATTTGTGTGTGTGTGTATGTGTACAAATATATGTTCTCTATTATATATTATTTAAAATGTATAATATGTAATACATCACACACACAGAAAAGATAAACAGAAAATAATGAAAAAGGTTAATTATGTGTGTGAGTATGATGAAGATGCAGGAATGGAAGTAACGTCTTCTTTATCTTTATAGATAAAGGACATCTAACAAATATGGAAAAAATGATTGAATTCTAAAAATGAACTTTATTCAAACGAAAACGAAAACGCATCATCAGAACTTGTTCTGTCCCTTGCCTTCTCTGAGCGTTATCAACAAATGCTAAAACCATTGTGTGGGGGATTGTTGGAAAACAGGACTTTCCTACCTATTCAAGATATCACACAAGTATAATATTAATTACTAATAGAAAAGAATTTTTCTTTATAATTCGGAGATTTAGCAGCCAAACTTTGAATCATCAATGGTAGGACAACTTGATATAATGTTCTTAATGTGAAACAACAAGAAATATACATAGCAACTGTGTACTATTCTTGCCAAAATTATTAAACTGAATTTACATAAGAAAAAACAAGAAAGGAACAAATTGTAAAAGACCAGAGGCCTAGAATGGTCAACAATTCAATATAACGAGAAAAAATATAAGGGACAGTTCAACATTAAAAGAAACTAAAGAGACATAACCAAATTCAATTTACACACCACAATTGGATCCTGGAGTTTTACAAAAAGATCCTAAAAGACAATTTTAGAACGATTAGGGAATTTTGAAGATGGACAGTATATTAGGTGATATTTTTAAATTAGAGTTAATTTTCTTAGATGCAACATTGGTATAGAAGTTATAGAGAAGAATGTTTTTATTCTTAGGAGAGTCCTGCTAACATATTTGTCAGGTAAGTTATGAAATGCCTACAAATTATTTTCAAATTGTTCAGCAAAAGAAAAAAAGCATATGTATTTAGAGAAAGAAAATAATTTTGGGAAAAATTTAATGTCTAAATTTCGCTAGGTACAAGTTGCATTGTGCCTGTAGTAAAATTCCTCCAACTTTTCTGCAGGTTTGACTTTTTTCCCAAAATAAAAATTTACAAAATGAAAAAAACTCTTTTTATACTAATAATATAGCCTGCTTTTTTTAATTAAAAAATTAGAGATTAATCATCTGATGAATCAATATTCAAAGGAGATTTTCAGATACAGTCCTCATATGTTTGCATGCCAAACTTCACTGCCAGCCATTTGCTGGAATTCCTGTAGAGGACATGGTTGCAAAAATGAAACTTAAATTGAGAAACATCACAAGAATCCAACCACTTCTGAAATATGTTATTTATGGGTTTACTGAAATACAGACGTGAAGGGAAAGTCTAATTGTAAAATATTCATCTTCAAATGCCTCAACCACCCCCAGGAGCACTGTATCTATCAGGGATTGAAATTGCAAGAGAAAGGAAAACAAGGTTAAAAAATCAGGTGTATCCTGTTTGGGAGGGTGTGGGATTATATGGCATCATCAGAACTTGGTCTGTCCCTTGCCTTCTCTGAGCTTTGCTTTCCTTTGTGTTAGTGGAGTTCTCAGGCTGGCTTGCCATTTCTGCTGACTAGCTGACTACACCGGCTGCTCCCATCTTACTGCTATCTTCTCTCAACTTTAATAGCTGAAGAAAGTTTCTTTCACTCCTCAGATTCCTGTCTGCTCTGAGTATCCTCTCTTGGCTCAGATGCCAGTCCTAAAGAAATGCCTGTGGTGAGGGTCATATGAGACTATGATTTATTGGGCTCACATTGCCCACATTTAAAAGAGGAATGACACTGTAGCACTAGGGCTACTGAAGTGAAAGAGGAGAGGATGTTTCCCAAAACAGGATTAGAATTCTCTTAACATTAAAAAGTGGGAGAGTGCTGGGCAGGCAAAAACAACAGCTGTCAACTATCAGCACCATGGCCATTTCTGGAGCCCTGAATTACACATTTTATTTTATGGTATTTTTGTCACATTTTGTGACTTCAAATAAGCTACATGAAAATTTCTGGATATTTTAATTTTCTTTTCTCATCAGTATTCTCCTATATATTTTTATTTTTATAGGATGAACCACCTTTGACTACAAATTTCTTGATTTCACACTTATCCTTATGAGGTTAAAATATTTCCTACTTGGCACAACTCATTATAAATTATAAATCTTTTCTGTATAAATTTGTTTCTCGGTTTTTATGCCATTTAATTTCTAGTCATATTTCTACAAAGTTAAATTGATATAAGGGTGAAATACTAACTTCCAAAGTAAAGAAATTCTGATTCAAGAATGATTCATTTTTAATAGAGAGCAAAGTTATCACAGTAATACATTAATTTTCTTGAGTGTAAGGTGGCTTTTTATTCTAGTAACAACATATATCCATCACTTTTGCCCTTCATTAGTGAGATAAAATAGTGCTTGATGAGCATGAAAGGGCACCAAATTGTAACCATTACATTTCGACACAGCAGAAAATGAACTAAAAATATGAAATCATCTTGTAAATATGAGTTGTATAAATAGCTATTCTTCCTATTATGGTTAAAAAAATCTGTATCTAAGAATTCATTATGATTTGCAATAATATACTAAAACCTAATCCATTAGATCCTTCTGAATCTTTTGTTTTATAGAAGGATATCAATCAACTTTTCTTTCAGCCAGAGAACCACAAAATCTCAAAGGCTTACACCTTGTAGTTCTCACCCATCACATGAATGCCGAGGGTCAGCTTCAGTTTGGCTGAGCATTTCTGGATTTGGTTGGTTGGTCTTATTGTGCTTGGCCTGTCTCTTTGTGTTTTCTTATTGCAGTATCCAAGTGGAAATATCAGCCACAACTACAACATACTTTTAAAATTCCAGAGGGCAGAAATTAAAGGTGACTGATAGAAATGTAAAATACCTCTCACAGCTTCTAATAAAATGTGGCATATGTTATCTCTGATTACATTCTCTTGGCCAAAGCAAGTCACATGTCAAAGCCCAACATCACTGGGGCATGGGATTATATGTCTCCCACGAGTGGGCGCAAGGCATAAGTGAGGGATTGGTGAACATTTGGATAGCCATATTATCTCCCATAAAAGATATCCAAGAAGCTGACTTGTTTTGCTGTGCTTGAAGCAGAGAGCCAACGATTTATCCACCAATTAGTTCACATAATCACTGTTTTAATGTCCACTGTGAGTCAGGTCCTTATTAGGTGCTCCCTTGTGACATGAATTTAAAACACTAGAAAGAAACAGAAAACATATGAAATTGTTCCTATCAAGGTGTTTCCATTTCTTTGGACCAGGGGTTGGCAAAGGTTTTCTGTAAAGGACCAGATGTTAAATACTTCAGGGTTTATGGGCCACATAGAGTATTTATGAAGGCTTCTTCTTTCATCTTTCTCCTTCTCCACATCTTCCTCCTGCCCCTCGCCCTCATCCTCCTCTTTCTACAGATTCTTTAAATATGCAAAAAAAAATTATTAGCTCTCATATTGCATAAAAATGGGCCACCAGACAGAGTTGGGGCACAGGCTGCTAGTTCCTGCTTTAAGGGAATAAAATGGACAAACATGACTTCCATGACTTATATTAAACACAACTACATCATTCCAAATACAAGTGTGTACTCTAGTTTAATTAACTTGTAAATTTATTGGTAAATCCTCTTTTAATTTGCAATGTCCAAAAAACTGAGAGAACAATATAAAATCACTGTATCAAAAAGTACTTATGACAGGGCCGGCATGGCTATGACAAATACATTTCCCTTAGTTGCTCAGTCTTATTCTCTTAATAATATAGTTTATGCATTAGCTTCATGCTCAATTTTTCACACTGAGTCTGTACTTCTGAGACAGTTTATCTTGAATTGGGAATGAAGAAGATAACGAGCATAGTATATAATGGCATGAGCTGAGTTCAGGTCTTGGTTTTGTCATTTGTTAGCCGGGGGGGCATGTTTATAATAGCTAATTTATGGCCTTCGTCTGATAATCCCAACATCTGTGTCATTTTGTGATTGTATTTTCCCTTATGACTTTCCTGGTACTGTGTAGGCCAGGTAATTTGAAACCAAATTATAGATATTTTAAATATTGTGTTTTCAGACTTTGTGTCTCATTTAAATCCTAAACAGGATATTGATTTTTTGATTTTTATTAGGCAATCTGATTATGTAGAGGTTTAGGCTACAAGTACCAACTTGCTTTCTGTGGGTTCTTATTCCCTCAGTTCAGTCTTCAGAGCATTTGCTGTACTGTTTAGATCACACCACATTTGTGCCCCCCAGTGGCCAAACAGTGAGTGGAAGCCTACCCTGGGCTCAGTTTCCAAAATCTTTGATATCATATTTAGGGTGAGATCCATGAATGTGCAGTTTGGAGGTGAGCTGAGGAATTCCTACACAATTTATGGGATTTCTGTTGATCTTTCTTCTTTCGGTGACCTCTCTTCTTTCTGTGACCTCCACAACACTTTCTACCTTCCTGAGGCCACCCTTTCCTGTCCTCTCTCCAGAAACCTAACTTCTTCCTCTTCCAGACACTTCCTAAAAGCGTGTTTGTATTTAGGACCAAATGGTGGGAGGACAGAGGGTGGGGGAAAAAATGGAAATTTGCTTCATGCTCTGGGGACCCCAGATTTTCTTACCAGAGAGCAGAATTTTCCTTTCTCAGGGTTGTGGGGGACTGCATGGCAGCCACTGCCATCACTGTGCAGCTGCCTCCCCACCATCACAGCTGCCTGGGAGCTAGAACACGAGAGAAGGAAAAAAAGTTAAAACAAAACAGGCCATTTCTTTCATTTTTTCCAACCTTCGGTAGTTTCTTCCTCCTCAAATTGGAGAACATATTTCTCATGGGCCTCTTTCTATCTGTGCTTGGTATATGCATTTCCAGACTTGGGCCTGTTTTTAGTCCAGGTTGGTTAATACCAGAGGCAGAAAGAAAACACTATAAACTTACCACCAGTTCCACGGAACTTTGAATTTTGAAATTCTGATGTCCTTCCCCAATACAACTGCTACTGTGTGCTTTTTAGGGCCTTGGATTGCTGTTCCACACATTCTGTCTGGAACTTGGGATTGTTTTCAGTGGGAGAAACTGAGTGAAGTGTACTTACCCACCTTCCCCAGAATCTGAACTCGAAGTTCCTTAATTTTTAAATGGGCAAGGATGAGAGTGAAATGAAAGGTGGTAGAAGTGAGGAAATAAGGGAAAGTATTGGAAATGGCAATATATTCCCAGGCAAGAGGCTACAGGAGGAAAGCACCAGTGCATTAAGGAGAAAAGGACTTGCTGACATACAAAGGTGTTTTTTGTGATTGATTTGTCCTAATGAGTTGACTGGAAAAGCAAAGAGTTCATCTCAATAAACATACATGTGCATGTGTCTTTAGAGTAGAATGATTTATAATCCTTTGGGTATATACCCAGTGATGGGATTGCGGGTCAAATGGCGTTTCTAGTTCTAGATCCTTGAGGAATCGCCACACTGTCTTCCACAGTGGTTGAACTAGTTTACGCTCCCACCAGCAGTGTAAAAGCGTTCCTGTTTCTCTACATCCTCTCCAGCATCTGTTGTTTCCTGACTTTTTAATGATCACCATTCTAACCAGTGTGAAATGGTATCTCATTGTGGTTTTGATTTGCATTTCTCTAATGACCAGTGATGGCAAGGGGCGGGATAGCATTAGGAGAAATACCTAATGTGGATGACGGGTTGATGGGTGCAGGAAACCACTATGGCACATGTATACCTATATAACAAACCTGAACGTTCTGCACATGTATCCCAGAACTTAGGTATAATTTAAAAAGAAAGAAAGAAATATCCTATAATCCCATGTGAAAAAAAAAAGAGTTCCTCTCAAAGAATAAGCTGGACAATGAATCTCACAAAACGCTTATTTTAATGAACATCTTAGAGCTCTTAAGAGTCAGTTGCTGTTGATAAAACTTTTAAAGACAAGGATAATAATAAAGGACATTAGTCATGTTCTCTTACGCTACTTGATGTCCCCTATTATAAATAAAATAACAAATATGGTATATATTACAAGGACAGAAGTAAAGAAAAAAAAGTGGAATCGTAACTTGGGAAAATTCAAGCTAACTAATACTAACAGAATAAATGGTTTTTTTTTTTTCTTGAGATGGAGTCTTGCTCTGTCGCCCAGGCTGGAGTGCAGTGGCACGATCTGGGCTCACTGCAACCTCCGCCTCCTGGGTTCATGCCATTTTCCTGCCTCAGCCTCGCGAGTACCTGAGACTACAGGTGCCCGCCACCTCGCCTGGCTAATTTTTTTTTTTTTTTTGTATTTTTAGTAGAGACGGGGTTTCCGCGGGTTAGCCAGGATGGTCTTGATCTCCTGACCTCGTGATCTGCCCGCCTCGGCCTCCCAGAGTGCTGGGATTACAGGCGTGAGCCACCGCACCCGGCCCAGAATAAATGTTAAAATGATCAATAAATAAGTAATAACAATGATTAAAACAACAAAAAATTTGGAGATTATAAATCTGCCAATATTCCTTCATCAAGCACTGTCCAGTAATATCAAGGCACCTGGTTTGAAAATACTTCCCTTTCTGTTTAAAAATGTCTCAATAACTGGCACCTTACTATTGGAGGAGTGGGATCTCCATTTTGATATGTGCTTATATTAGAATTTTAGAGGTTCTTCACGTTTTCTTGGTTGCACTATCAGAGTCAGGGACACATTTGCTATCAGTGTTATTTTCAATTTTCCAATATGAAACCAGATATGAGCAATTTTCACAAGCAAAACAATTTTCTTCTTGCATCCCCACGTAAAATACAGTGTGAAGATCAGTAAGAGGAAGAGATCTCAAATGGCGCTCTGGAAAGTTAGCAGAGCCTGAGTCTTCATAGGTTCCTAAATTCTAATTTAAGATGTTTCTATGAAAAATTGCTGGTATTTTAACAGATATTCAGTGCATATAGAATCAATACAATTTGATAATTACCAAAGTTTTTATTGCCCCTGAGGTTATATGTTTGTTTACTACACCCAAACTTCAAAGAAATTGACTTCTAGGAGCCAAATTTCATAGTTACAGTTTCTTTTATTGACACTAACACATTGTACAGTCAATTGCAGACTGGTCAAAAACTCGTAAGTGGCTCCTGAAAAGGGATTTAAATTGACATAAACTACTAAAATTTTGTCTAGATACCTACTAGAATATGGGGAGATTTTTGGAGATATCTTCAAAACAATTTCATTCAGATTTACCTTAATTGATTTTCCACAGCTATAAAATGTATACATATGTTTTAAGATGTAAGTATTTAAGAACTTGTATCTGTGAGAGCGTTAAAAAATAACAGTAATAGCAGCTCAGCACATTTGTAGACTATAGAAGCAATAAGAAAATCAATTTATTTAGAAACACTTCACCTTCAAGTTCTTGCCCTTCAACCATGTACACAATATATGAAGACTTTAAAGATGCAGCAATTTAATCACAAATGTCTTTCGCTGGCCAAGAATGGTACTTTCTGTTGTCTCTCTTTTTCTTTTTCTCTTCTCAAAGACATGTGAAGTATAAGAAAAACTGCCAGATGTCACAAACTGCAACCCTGATAAACATAGTGCAGTTTGAAAAACAGATGGAAGTGTCTGAGGCTCACCTCATCTAGTAATGCTGTTCTTCCTCTGCTGTGATTCACACAAGGTGATTATTGTGGAGCCCAGATGCTGGCTCTGCAGCTACCACCTGGTGCTATACTTTCTCTCAGGGTCCTATACTTTGTGCAATGAGTTTGAAAACGTTTAGGCCCTGCTGAGCATGTGTTTTGTTCTTTGGGTTTTTAAAAAATGATTAGTCAGTAGTGAAATGAAATGGGCTATGAAGACAGTGAATAAAATATGACAGGGAAGCAAAGACTTTTTTTTTTTTTCTGAAGGAATGTTAGCATTTGTCTAAGTACAAATAGGAGAGCTCACTGACCATTTAGAATGCAGGTTGAAGTGAATTTAAGAAATTAAATAGAATTTAATGATAATGATATTCTAAGGCGTAAATCTCAAAGATGGATCTTCATGAGAGCAGAAATTTTAGATACATCTAGTGCACTTACACGATCTGTCCTATGATATGAAGGCTTAAAGTAGATGTTTTCTCACCAGATGATTTACATGTAAGAGTGAAGGCAAACAATAAAAGTGAATTAAATATTGCTAGACCAGAGGTCCCAACAATTCAACTAGTCTTATAATTGGAGGAATCAAGGAAAGGTATATTATTGGCTAAGGACCCATCTGGGACAAGACGTCCTATTGAATATTTAATATTAAACTCTGTTTCAAGTTTACAAATTTAACAAATACTAGGTGGGTAGATCCCCAGGTGAGGTTTGAGGCTGAACACAAGTCATCATTCAATCACTTAGTAGATTTACTTTGGTGCACTTACTTTCCAAGGCACATGAAGTGTGACACACATAAGAAGATGAATTAGATTTAAATCAATTATCAATTATTTGCTAATTGCATATACTTTTAAAAAGTAGATGACAGATTGGGGGAATAGAGAAAAGGATAGAAAAACTGCTTACAGTGTTGAAGTAACTAGCACTTTGATTTAGGATCTAAGACATATATAAGAGATCAATAGCATCTTATTGATAGAAAGCAAGACCTTCTGAACAAATAGTAATAGAAGTTTCTCGTAAGAATGATGACCATGCATATGCATATTATGGCTCCAGTGCTTAACCCGTATTAGGTGACTCATTCATTAAATGAGATGACATACAGGACAAGCTGGATTAGAATAAAATTATTTCTGGCCAGTTCAAGAATTAATGGATGTGATTTGGTAGAAAAGCATGGGAGAGAAATTTATGCAAGAGAAATTGTTAGAAAATAATAGACAAATTATGCATAGCACTTACATTTGCAATGTCTAAAAAGAATACACTAAACAACTGACTCTAAATTTAAGACATGGGCAATGGGAGGTGCCATAAATTTCTTTCATAATTAGTAGGGTATAAATGCTATGTAAGGAAAAGCATTCTTGAAGTCATACGAAGCTTGAGTTGTAACAGCAATTACTGAAAGTAGAAAAACTGAAGACACTTGTAGATATTCCAGCATTAGTTGAAGAACAACTAGCATAGATTATGGGAAAGAAATACAATGATCAGACACAGTATGTAAAGACCAATTTGAATAGGAAAATAGAGAAAAATAATAAAAGTAAATGAAAGAATACCAGATTAGAGATCCCAAGCTATCAAACAATATCTTAAGAATAGATATGTTATTGGCTGGGGAGATACCTGGAAAAGGCTGAATTTTTAATGTGGCTACCTCTTTTAAGCATATAGATTTGACAAATGCTGTAATTTTGCCATATTTGTTTTTATAGTTTTCATATAAAGAAATAATACAGATGTCTTTGAACCCCCCTATTCCATTCACTCCCATCCCCCATGATTAAAGGCAGGCATGAGCCTAAAGTTATTTCGTGTTTACAGTCTATGTTTTTAGGCCTTCATTAAATTTGTGTGGTTCCATAAAGTATTGATTATGCATCTTCGAAATGTATTTAAAGCTTTCATTTTGCACCTTACTTTATTAGCTCAGAGTTACTGGTTACCTATGTAAATACTTGTGATACAGGTTTCATTCATTCACTGACTCATTCACTGTGGGTGGGTTTTTACTTTGTTTATTGTATCTTTGGTCATACAGAAGTTTCCAATTTTATTGTCTAATTTATCAGTCTGTTCTTGTGGGGTGTGTACTTTGTATGTCTTGTCTGAGATTCTTCCTTGCCTTGAAGTCATAGAGTTTCTTGTTATTTTTATATCGTTTGGTTGTACTGTTTTAAATTTAATTATGAAATGTGGGAGTTAAGCTGAAATTTCTGTACAACATGCTGCATGAGGTCGAGGTACAATTTTCTGCTTTTTAATATGGATAGCCAATTATCCGTTTATTAGACAGTCAATATTTTCCTGACTCATGTTCAATGCCACCTCTATATATATATGTGTGTGTGTGTGTATTTTATTTTATTATTTTTTTTTTTTTGAGAGGGAGAGGGAGTCTCGCTCTGTCGCCCAGGCTAGAGTGCAGTGGCACAACCTCGACTCACTGCAAGCTCCACCTCCCGGGTTCATGCCATTCTCCCACCTCAGCCTCCCGAGTAGCTGGGACTACAGGCGCCCGCCACCGCACCTGGCTATTTTTTTTTTGTATTTATTTAGTAGAGACGGGGTTTCACCCTGTTAGCCAGGACAGTCTCGATTTCCTGACCTTGTGATCCACCCGCCTCGGCCTCTTAAAGTGCTGGGATTACAGGTGTGAGCCACCGCGCTCAGCTGCCACCTCTATATTAAGAAAGATTTTATGTCTGCGAGTGACTCCCCTGCCCCTGTATTTGTTATCCTTGCACCAATACCATAATATTTAGATTTTTATAACATCATAATAAGTATTTATAATACTATCACTTGTTAAAATCTACCAATACTTTGCCGATATTTTAACTGGATTATGTTAAATGTATAGATTAATCGTGGGAAATGTGATACATTTGTGGTATTGAGGCTTCCCATTCAGGAAAGAATATATCTCACCACTTAAGTCTGACTTCATACTCTTCAAAAACTCTTTACAATATTTCATATAAGAGACTTCTATTATATTTAGCTAGATTTAAATATAGATTATAATTTTAATGCTTTTTTTTTGGTGGGGGGGACAGGTCTCACTATCACCCAGGCTTGAGTGCAGTGGCACAACCACGGCTTACCACAGCCCCGGCCTCCAGGGCTCGGGTGATGCTCTCACCTCAGTCTCCTAAGTAGCTAGGACTACAGACTCCTAACCCCATGCCCTGCTAATTTTTGTATTTTTCTTAGAGACAGGGTTTTGCCATATTGTGCAGGCTGGTCATGATCTCCTGGGCTCAAGTGATCTGCCCACCTCAGCCTCCCAAAACGCTAGGATTACAGGCAAGAGCCACTGCGCCCAATCTTGATTTTAATTTTTATGGTTGCTAAAAACCAGGATTTTCAAAATTTTAATACTATTGGATTTTTACTAGTGAACAGAAACACCGTTTTTGTTTTTGTTTTTTTTTGCATCTTTGTTTTATATATGTATAGCAAATTGTAGAACTCCCTGAGTAGTTTCAAAAGTTTGCATCTCGGTTCTTTTTGGTCATCTACAGAAGCAATCCTATCAGTATAAAAGTGTATTGCTTTCTTTATAAGAATTATGACTTTGACTTATTTTTATTTACTCACTGCATTGGCTGGAATTGCACAGTCCTCAATAATAGCCTTTAGTTACATATGATTATTTACATTTAAATTAATTAGATTCAAATAAAATTAACTACTCAGTTCCTCAATTACTATCCACATTCCAAGTGCTGAATAGCCACATGAGTTAAGTGGCTACAATATTGTACCACACAGAAGTAGAACATTTCCATCATCACAGAAAGTTCTACAGTCCCAGACTAAACCTCGGATATGGAAAAGAATTGAATCAATTGGGATAGCCGATATACTGATATAAGTTCTGATTATATTCATTTTCATGCTGCTGTGTAATAAATTATTATAAACCTTGTGGCTTGACACAGCACAAATTTATCTCACAGATTATGCAGGTCAAACATCTGAGCACAGTGTGGCTGCAGTTTTTCTCCTTAGGGTCTTGCTAGGCTGACATCAAATTGTTGGCCAGGGTTACAGTTCTCACATGGAGCTTGGTGTCTTGCAAGCTCACTGGTTCTGGTACAATTTATTCCCTTGTGATTGTAGGACTGAGGTCCTCAGTTCCCTATGAGCTATTACCTGGGACTACTCTCAACTCC
This sequence comes from Pan troglodytes, assembly GCF_028858775.2. Classification (NCBI taxonomy): domain Eukaryota; kingdom Metazoa; phylum Chordata; class Mammalia; order Primates; family Hominidae; genus Pan; species Pan troglodytes. The sequence goes on from NC_072403.2 coordinate 107,884,035, forward strand.
TAGAACCCACCTAAAGTTCCTTGCCATGTGGCAGGAACTTTAATAAACTTTATAGGCTGTTTATAATATTTGCTTTCATTAAGGCTCACCAAAGTTCATCTTTCTCACTTCTTCTTCTGTGACAAGCAGGTGAAAATTCTGCCTTTAAAGGCATTGTCTGGTTAGGTCAGTCCAACCAAAAATAATTTCCCATTTACTAAATAAATTAACAGACTCATGGGAGTGATATCTCTTTGTAGTCATAACTCCCATCCACACTCAAAGCAGAGTGGGTTATAGAATACTGAAGGTCACTAGGAGTCATCTTAGAAGTCTGTCTACCACAGCAACTTTAAATGAAATGCATATCTACCGTTCTTAGAAAGATAATTTTTCCTGTAGGCTTGGAGTAGCTGCCATAAGTAGGGTAAGAAAATTCCTTTATAGTTTTAGTTTAATAAGATTTTTCACTATAAACATGTATTGCATTATACTAAATAATATCCCTTCTTCTTTGTAGTTGGTCACACTTATTTTTGTTCATTGATTCTATTAACATGGTAAATTATATCCAAGGGTTTCTAATATAAAACACCTCTTGTATACTTGGGACCAATTCTATACTTGGTTACATAGTTACAACTAATAACAACTGAGCTAGTGAGGACTACAATTCACTCATGGGTACATGGGGGTACATAAGAATCTTTTTAGATTCAGGTATATATATATGTATGTGTATATATATATATATACTCTATCTGTATATGTGTGTGTATATATATGTATATATACGTATGTGTGTGTGTGTATATATATATATATATGATATACAGTGTAATCTTCACACTGAGCCTTAAAAAGTACTAATTTGAGGGAAGTAAGCCTGAAATTTGCCCTGAGCAAGGACCCTGGGGTAGGCCTAAAGTCATACCAGGCAGTAGTGATCCTTGGATATCAACAGAAGGAAATATTTTTCTGAGGGAAACTTTCCTTTATATATAGTCACTTGACATCCCACAGATTAAGGGCAAGCAAAAAGCTAATAGAAAATAATAACAGGCACATGATAAGGCAAGCCACTAGATCACAAAAAATGAGTAATGGATAACAGAATTAGGTACCCCCAAACTGCAGAACTTTTAGATACAGAATTTAGAGCATATATGTGGGAAAAGTATATTTCATAAGCAATGAATAGGCATTTTTTAAAATCCATGAAAACCATAAGGATTGAATTTTTTTGAAAAGTAAAAAGGTTAAACAGGATTAGACATTGCTGAATGAAGAGTAAATAAACTGAAAGATTTATCTGAAGGATAGAATGCATCACATGAAGATAAGGAGGTAAAAATAAATAAGGAGATGTATTAAGATATAGGGAAAGCAGAATGTGAAGGTTTAAAATATGTCTAATTAGAATCCATCACCATAGATTTAACATTTTTTAAATAGTGGTTGGAATGCATACTGATTGCCATGCAATTACAACATAGTTGACGGCTTAAAACAAATTTATTCTTTCACATTTCCGGCGGCTACAAGTCGGAAATCAAGGTACCAGAGGGGCTATGCTCCCTCCAAAGGCTCTAGGAGAGAGCCTCTGCCTCTTCTAGGTTCCAGTTGGCTACTCCTGGCGTTCCTTGGTTTGTGGCAGCAAAACTCCATCTCTGTCCCTGTGTTCATATGGCCCTTTTTCTATGTGTCTCTCTGTGTTCTCTCCTCTTTATAAAGACACCAGTTATTTAGGATCCATCCTATACCCAGGATGTTTCATCATGAGTCCTTAACTAATTACATCTGCAAAGACGTTATTTTCAATGATTCTCACCTTCTTTTTTTATTAATTTTTATTTCAATATCTTTTGGGGTACAAATGCTTTTTTGTTACATGGATGAATTACATAGTGGTGAATTCTGAGATTTTAGTGCAACTGTCCCCCAAGTAGTGTACTTTGTACCTATGTGTAGTTTTTTTATCCCTAGCCTCCCTTCCACCCTTCCCCTTATGAGTCTCTAAAGTCCATTATATCACTCTGTATGCCTTTGCATACTCATAGCTTAGCTCTCACTGATAAGTGAGAACATAACGGTTTTTGGTTTTCCATTCCCGTGCTACTTCACTTGGAATAATGGTCTACAGCTTCATCCAAGTGGCTGCAGAAGACATTATTTCATTCCTTTTAATGGCTGAGTAGTAATCCATGCTGTTAAGAAAGTATACAACATTTTCTTTATCCACTCATTAGTCAATGGCCACTTAAGCTGCTTCCATATATTTGCAATTGTGAGCTGTGGTACTATAAACATATGTGTGCAAGTGTCTTTTTCATATCATGAATTCTTCTCTTTTGGACCCACAGTGGGACTGCTGGATCAAATGGTAGATGTACTGCTGAGCTTCCACGTAAACAAGAATTGAGGGGAGCCCTACTTAACCCACTATAGGATGTTTTTCAGTATTCATGAAAAATAAAAATCCAACACCTCAGTAAAAGATTCTTGGGATGTGAATTTACATTGAATACGTGATTAAAAATAATAAAATTATTAATTTGAATTATAATTAAATTTAAATTAAAAACTTAAAACTGTTTTTAAAATCAAAGTGAAACTACATAACACTAAAGACAAAAAGGCGATCTTAAAAACAGCCAAAGAGAAATATTGTATCGCCAATAAAGTGATGACTTTTAGAATGGCAGTAAGTTTATCAACAGTGATAATAAAATAAGAATCCAGTTAAATAAGTATGATAAATTGTTGAAATAAAAAAATCAAACATAATTTATAGGAAAACAATCATACATAGATGTATGTTAACAAAATAGCAACAGTATAAATAGTCTTAATAGCTGAAAATCAAAAAGACAATTAACAATGGGATAGATATACCAATGGCAATACAATTTAAAAGACAATAAAAAAATTTCAAGTGATAGATAAAATAACTGTCAGGCTAGAATTTTACGTTCAGATAAATTACTAGTAAAATTTTACTCTTGCTTAGGATGTCTTGTGCTGCCTAAATCTGAGGTTTCTCAGATAGCCAATTCAAAATAATCAATTCTGTAACGTTCACTGTTAGTGTCTTATCAATTGTGCCATCTGCCATAACATCACTATTATCTCTTCTGGAAGTCTCATTGATATGTATAGAAATTTCTTTTTTATTCTACATGTTTTTAGAATTTTTCTTTTATATTGCTTCTGAGTGATACTTTTTTTCTGATTTATATCCTAATTTACTAACTCATTCTCTGGATGTGTCTATTCTTCTGTTTAACCAAGTTATTCGGTTTTTATCTTATTGATTTAATTGCTTCATTTCTAGGTGTTCTACTTGGGTGTTTTCCAAACTGGTCTGATCCTATTTCCTGTATCTTCTCCATTCTTGTGTTTTTAATTCCTTAATTATGACTTCTCTTTGGTGTTGTTTTCTATTGCTCATAGAACACTGTATCTGCTTTTATTTTACAATTTTTGATAGTAGGCTCATATTTAGTGGAAATCCTCTGACACCTTAGCTGAAGGTATGTGTTTGCAAAGTCATATTGCATGTGATTCTACTAATCGCCTTGGAGGTATTGTCATCCCAGGGCCGCTCTTCATATTAAGTTATCAGCTTAAATGTTATAGACTTTACATATGTTAGTATTCCAACACCACTTTAAGGGCAGACCATTGTACTAATTGTTAGGGAATTTTTTGATTTCCCACTGAGAGTGTATCCTAGATGGCAAAGAAGATTTTTCTAGTGCACCCTGTCATGGAAAATGCAGCTTTTCAAAAGTTCTAGCTTTATGCATTGGTTTCATTCTAACTCACAATCACGTAAACCCAAAGCAGCCTTTCCCATCTCCACATGAAAACCAAAACAGAGTATCCACACCTCATGATTAAAGCTGTTTTTCAGCTTTCTCTTGATATTTTTCTACCATTTTTCTACGATTTTTGCCAGTCAGCTATGCATTTTGAATTATAATTGTTACGTTTTATCAATCATTTACCCATACTTTGTAGTAAGACTACTTGGGGATTATCTATTCTGCCATATTAACAGGAATGGAAGTCTACTTTCAGTTATATAAATGTGAATTAGCAGAGCTTGTCCACTCCTCAGAGTAAAATGTACATCCAGGCAACTGGAAATATAAAGTATAGGTAAAAGATGAAAATTATAAATAATGGAGTAAGTCAAGAGATGTAGATGAGGGCCAGGAAGCAAAGTTTTCAGGAATTTAAAAGGGTGTTCACAAAGAAAGCTGGAGGATTCATGTAATAGTCAGAGAAAGATGGTTTTGGTTTACAGTGAGTGAACATAATAACCCCACCCCCGCCGTTATCCACAGGGAATATGTTCCAAGAACTTCAGTAAATGCCTGAAACCATGGATGATGCCTGAAACCATGGATTGTACCAAATTCTATATATACTATGTTTTTTCCTATACATACATACCTGTGATAAAATTTAATATATAAATTAGACACAATAAGAGATTAACAATAACTAATAATAAAATAGAATAATTATAACAATATACCAACATCACTACTCTTGCACCCTGGGACCATTATTAAGTAAAATAAGGGTTACTTAAACACAGTCACTGTGATACCACAGGAGTAGCTCTGATAACCAAGACAGCTACTAAGTGACTAATGGATGGGTAGAGTATACAGCATGGATACTCTGAACAAAGGGATGATTCATATTCCAGGCGAGATGGAGCAGAATTGTCCGTGATTTCACCATGCTACTCAGAACAGTGCACAATTTAAAAACTAGGCATTGTTTATTTCTGGAATTTTCCACTTAATAATTTTTGGACCACAGTTCATCCCAGAAACTGAAATCTCAGAAAGCAAAACTGTGGGTAAGGGGAGACTATACTAGGAAAGGGATCTCAGGAATAATGTAACATAGTCTAGCCATGTCCCTACAGATAAATGCGAGGAGACTTGTTATGCTAAACTTCCCAAGAAAGCAATATTAAAAATCCTCTTATCCAGCATGCCATTGAGAACAGTATTTTCTTGCCTTATTCATTTTCCCTTGATTATGTGGTTTAAGAAAAAAAAAATTAATAATGAATTCTCTATACATTTAAGTTGGGAAGTAGTTTTTCTTTATTGAACCAGTTCAAACTAAAATTTTCAATAGTATTAATAACTAGCACTAAATAGCCTCTGGCTGTAAATGGTAATTTCACCTATTTCAATGTGTTCAGTGAATAATATGGTGTTTACCATTGTCTAAATTATCTTACCCACTTTTGTCAAATATTTGCACTTTATTCATTATTTTGGCTATGCTTTTATTATATCATACTCCCACCCCAGTAAAAGTAAATATTTAAAAATTAATTTAAAATATAGTTTTCTAAAACTCTTTTAGGTTTGTAAGCATAAAGAATGTTTTGATGGCATCATACATATATTTGTATAATGAATATAGACAGTAATATTTTTATTTCCCAACATTCAGTAAAATGACTTGCTTAGCTATCTTTATTAATAAATAAATGTAAGATCTTCACAACAAATTTGAGACATCATGGGGAAAATTATTCTACTTCCCAGTGGTATAACATAGGATATACTATATAATGTTAGTAAATGAATAATTCAAAAGAGAAGTGTTAGTTATATGAATTTATCTAGCTTTTAAATGATACTGAATATACAAATTTATCTATTTGACCTTTCTTAAAAAGATAATTTAACACTGTTTCAGTATTCATGAAAAATAAAAATCCAACACCTCAGTAAAAGTGAGTAGAAAAGGGTCATGAGTAGTTCGAGACCAGCCTGACCAACAAGGTGAAACCCCATCTCTTCTAAAAACACAAAAAATTAGCTGGGCATGGTGGTGCACAACTGTAATCTCAGCTACCAGGGAGGCTGAGGCAGCAGAATCCCTTGAACCCAGGAGGCAGAGGCTGCAGTGAGCCGAGTGCGCCACTGCATTCCAGCCTGGGTGAGGTAGTGAGACTCCATCTCAAAACAAAAAACCCAAAAAAACAAAAACAAAACAGTCACGGCAATAGAATGAAGCATCCCATTTCAAAGTAATTCTACCATTTTACAGTTTCATGAGAATTCTATGAAAGAAATATTCATTTGTAAATCCTTTAAGGTGCTCTATTATTCATGTTGCTTCAAGAATAAATTTTGCTGACCAATTTGAGACTAACGTATATCACATGTATTTTTCCTTTTGTACTGTAAAACTTTAATTTTTGTCTTATTTTGAGAGATAGTTATCCCTTCCTCAATCAGCAGCTTTCTATCCTCTACCTAGCAGTCTGGAAGGCTGATGTTAGAAACAGTTTTCATCATTATGACTCTCCGCCCCAGTCATGTGGGAATTGAGATTTGATTGATTTTTTATCTGCTTCACTTAGGTTCTACTCGTGCAGCTGTCTCTGCTTTCTTCCACTTCTTCAGGTAGAAGTTCAAACTACAGACCTGGGCAACAGTTTCAACTCTTTTCAGAATATTTTCCCTGGAGAGCTGGAAGAATGGAAACCTAGTCACCTGCTCTACCTTTAGCTTTTCTCTGATCTCCTGATATGTATGGCCTATTTTGCATTCCTGTTACTCAGAAGGGAAAAAACGATTCCAGACCATCTACCTCTGCGCCCATTTCCAAGAGCCCAGTAAGCATACAGCTTCAGGTATCAGGTATTGTTCTTTTTATGTTGCATTCCTCATTTTTGGAGATGTATAGCTTGCTTTTATGAACAACTATGCCTTTTAAATGCATTTAAACAGATATGTCTATCATTGCTGTTTGGATACGCAGGTGGTTGATTACATTTGGATTCTCAGCATCATCTTTACTGGAATGTTTTTGAAGTTTTAAACTTTTATGTTTTATTTTTTAAGACCTAGGGTCTTGGTATGTTGCCCAGGCTGGGATGCAGTGACACAGCATGGGAGCATTGACCTTCTTTATTTTTAACCTGTTTTGGTTCGCCCTTACTTAAAAAAGCCGGTGGTCCCTTGCCTTCAGAAGGTCACCAAATTGATGCCAAACCTAGGACAGACACCTGATTGGCACAGCACACCAGAGTCCAGAACTTCTGAGCCCAAGTAATCCTCCTGCTTCAGCTTCCTATGTAGCTGGGGCTACAGGTGCATGCCACCGTACCTGGCTGAAGTTTTTAACTTTAGCTATTGGAATTAATATCATTAGAATCATGATTATTGAAAATATGTGTAAGAGGAAATATATAATCAATCAAATAGCTCTTATACAGGAGTACTTAGGTTTACCTGGAAAATGCCTTTCCTCATCTTTGTTCTTACTTAGGAATTTTTGTATCATTTATACAGAATCATAAATAGGTAACATTAATAAGTCACTCTGTCGTAATTTGTTTTTATAAACCATTATAATGGAATGAAGACTCAGGCAGTGTGAAATATATTTTCAATTATTATTTTCCTATAATAGTGATGTAATTGCACTAATTCTTTTACATTCAGTTTCCAAAGACCCCTTATGTTCAATAATAAATGTTTTCACAACAGCTAGCTATGAGTATGATATATAGCCTATATAGAGGTCAAACCAATGATTTTGATAAAACAGCTATGCATTAATCATTTTGGCACAGAGAAATATGATTAATAAATTACAGTAAATAGCTTAACTTTGTGGTTTCTTAAATGGTACAGTTTTATGAGGTAGCAACTGAAACAAAAATATGAAAATCCAGAGATTATATTGGCTTTTGTTTGCTGTACAAGTATGATTTCAATACAATCTGCTTAACTCTGATTGATTGTTTACAATATTTACATCATAAGGAAGTATTTTCTATGTAATATTATCCAACTCAAGGAGGTGAAAGTCAACACAATTTATTTCAATGGACTTAACTTTTAGAGAGAACCAAAATTCATTACTTTTATTCCTATTGCTATAGGACACTTTGTAACATAAAATCTAGTGTAATACTTTTGGGGAAAAAAAGTCTAGGTCCAAAAGCAAAGATAAAGCAAGAGAAAAAAGACCTTCAAATCCAGCAAAAAATTCAAATTCAGAAAGTCAAGAATATAACTTAACCCTTAAAAAAATCATTTGAATCTTCTTGGAAGAAGTCAAACACCAAAATCAGAAATGGATCACTGGGGTCATGGTACACTTCTACAAAAAGAATACAGTAGAAAATAAGGGGCATAGTTTTCTATTATTGAAGTATAAAGATTATTCAGAAATCTTGTAAACACATGGCTGAGGTCTTGGTCCTCACTGGATGCATGTAAGCATAAGCTTCAGGTATATCAACTGCAGCTTTGCCTCAGGAGTTATGCTAATGGTGATCCCCAGTGTGTAAGAACCTACAGGAAGATGCCTTTAGACATAACTGAAACAGAGGCAGAAACAAGAATTAGAGAATTTGGAGAAAGTTAGGCTAACATCTCTGCTGGTTGGTAGTTCTTTCTCATAGGAGAGGGCAGTGTCTGTGTACTTGTGTCTCGGGTTCAACTCAACACTGGCCCATTGGCCTGCATCAGAGACACAGGACTTGAGGTAGAAATTGCCTTAAGGAAATTGCTTTATGAACAAATAAAATATATGAAATTATCTGGAATGGATTAATTTATTTAGACATGGTAGAGAAACTCCACCCATTTCTGTGAATGGCAGCCCACGTTTCAATGTTATATCTGTACTTGTTCTACACAGGATTCTGAATGAATGAGAAGTTAGTTAGAAAACAACTGTACTCTTACCATCTGTTAGATTTTACTAATTTTAGACTTTAATATCCTAAATGTTGGCAAGAATAAATACATCAAGTTTTGGGATTTTAATTTCTACCTAGATGTTTGGTCAGGAAGGGGACATTATGATTTTTAACTTTAGATCATTTTCTAAACCATTATTTTAGGATTAAGGTAATTTGATGTTCTCAAAAGATCTTCACATAGCATGTGGAGAACTACATGGGACCATATGTCTAAGAATTATTTGAATTGAACGTTAGAATACGAATACATTTTCAAATTAGGCCAGGTGCAGTGGCTCACGCCTGTAATCTCAGCACTTTGGGAGGCCGAGGCAGGCAAATTGCCTGAGTTCAGGAGTTCAAGACCACCCTTGGCAACGTGGTGAAACCCCATCTCTACTAAAATACAAAAAAATTAGCCGGGCATGGTGGCAGGCAACTGCAGTCCCAGCTGCTCAGGAGGCTGAGGCACAATAATTGCTTGAACCTGGGAGGCAGAGGCTGCAGTGAGCCAAGATTGTGCCACTGCACTCTAGCTCCTGTGCAAAAGAGCGAGACTCTGTCAAAAAAATAAACCAAACAAACAAATAAATAAATGAATAAAAATAAATAAATGTTCAAATTGAAGAACCAGTAGAAACTTACATTTACTTTTAATAATGTTTTTTCTATCTAATATATTTTACACTATCAGAGCCTTTGTGTCACAAATCTAAACTGTCAAACAATTGATCCCAGAAAACACCTAATAAAAATCTAATAAAATATCAGTTTTTATATGAGTCATGAGGACTTCTGAAAGTAGAAGCAGGATGTCCAATAAAGAGAGCAAAGAGCTTGGCAGTATTATGGAAGAAGTTCTTATTCTTCATTTTTCATGTTTCCCTAGGTGAGTAAGAATTTTCTCTTTATTCCCAAAAAAGAAAACACAGAAAAAAAAAAAACCTTCTAGCCTTTTTCTTACCCAAATCTATTTCTCAATGAGAGCATAGGTGAGACTGGGAGAAGGAATTGGCTACCTGCTCATAGGCCTAATATGGAAAGCAACTTATTCTCAGGAATTATGCTTTCTCTCCTTATGTGTGATGTATTTGTTAAAATCATCTCGTAAGCCTATTATTTTGGCAATTTAAGGATTAAGAAAGCTTAATTTTGGCTGTGATTCAAGCCACATTTTCCAAGTCAGATTTATCAATAATAAAACTGATATTTTTATATCTTAATTTAACTTTTTTTTTTTTGCAGTTTTCTCAATTTATCTAGAACTCACTTTGGAAGAGAAAAATGATTACTTGTCACTCCTGAAGCTCAGTGCCAAAAATTTGTGTATCAAAAAGTTTTACAGTAAAGATAAATGATTTATATTTACACAAAAAGGCACAAGCCTCATTTGTGCTGAACTCACCTGTATTGCAGTTATTTTTGTAAAACTAAAAATATTTTGTATTTGTGCATCTTTCCATTTTTTGAAGTTTTTAAATAAATATATTCTTCCCTGATTTTTCTAGACCTTGTAATATAAGTGGTTATTTTTGACTCACTTACATAAAGTTATGAAATTTCAGAGAATCTGAAAGTGACATCATGGGAACTAGGAAATAATTGAGATGGAAACGAAACCCATACTTACGACTTGAGTTCAGTGTCTATAAACTCATTAATTAATAAAGGAATTTAATTATCAGCCACTGTGCAGAGCCCCAAAGAAAGATTAGTAAACCAAACAGAATTGGTATCTCCTCTCATGGAGCTATAGTTTAGAGGGCAAACACTCAATAATATGTGTAAAATCAATAAAGTTGAAAATGCACTATCACAGGAGAAATTCAAGATGTCATGGGATGACGCAGTAGAGAACACCTAAGCCAGCTCATACCATTGACACTTCCCTGAATAATAGTTTTAATGCCGAAAAAGATTCAAAGGCAGTATATATAAAACATAAATATCACAATAGGCGTGATTATTATCTGACAAAAACTGTTACAATAAAACCCTGATCACTCTTCATGTTTAATTTATTAAGCAAACTATTAGGTACAAAAGATTCAAAGGTGAATATGATATGGTTCCCATCCTCAAAGAATTCTCAACCTTCAGAGAAAGACAGGTAGGGTATAGTTGCAAAAAAGTATGGCCCATGTTATGATAAATCTTTGTGATGACTGCCTTGGAAACATGGAGAAGAGTTAGGAAAAATATCTAGGAGTGTCCAGAAAGATGTCACTAAGAAAGTAAACTTTGAGCCAGCTCTCGAAAGGTATGTAAAAATGGGTCAAATAAAGAAGAGGACGAAATAACCAAAAAGCAACAGAACGTGGAAGTTAACTTATTAAAGTAATGATATATCCAGGAGATGGAAAATGTTTAATGTGTTTTTACTGCTAGACGCTTGGAAGGAATATTTTAAGAAGTCTGACGGGAGTTATTTTGGGGTGAGACTGCAAAATTCAATATAAATATAGGCTTAACATGAAGGCAACCTAGGTCTTTTAAAATGGGCTTATTATGGAGGTACTTCTAGGATTTTGCATTGTGCGTTGGTTACGATAGGAAGACTCAAACGAGGAAACCAATTAGGAATCTATGGCAATAGTTCAGTCAAGAGATAATGGGGGAATTTTGATTAAATCATTGAGTGTAAATAAAGGCCTTATTTAGGAGACATTTCAACATTTCAAGCAGAATTTTTAGTACTTCAGTGTTTAAGATGAAGGAGAATGCATAATGATTCACAACCAGTGGTTATATATATTTTACATAGAATAGATATTCCAGTTATGGAGTTGTGACTTCTGAAGCAATATAATTAATTGTAACCATTGGGTATCTAGTAATATGAATACAGATTTATCCAAGAATAAATCATATCAGTTCAAAGCTCATATGATATGTGGCTTGGTCAAATTGAATTTCAAGATTTGAAAAATAACAAAATAGGTTTAGACAATGAAATTATTTAGTATGTTTGGAGTCTAGATATAGTCTAAATATAAGGTTCTGAATAAAACAAATATCTAAAATACATTATATAAAGTAATATATGATACATTTATGAAAAATATCTTAAAGGGACAAAATGTAATACTAAAGTCATATGAATAATTATTAAATGAAGCTAAAAACTATTGAGACAAGGAATCAAGTAATAAAAGGCACACCATGCTAAAATATAATTTAAAAAATAAAAAGTATATTTTTAGTTGAGTCTCTTTGGAAAGTGCAAGAATATATCCAAACAAACAGAAAATTTTGCAAGTACATGATAGTATCTTTAAATATATTTTACACTTTCTAAAAAATTAAATTGCTAAAGCAGATGTAAAATTCTAATGGTAAATTTTCTACAGCATGATGCCATTGACAGACTCCATCTGACTCTACTCCTAAGAGCATAGTTTTGAAAAGCAACTCTTAGTTTAGTAGGAGATATTCATTGAGTCACACATAAATTATCATAATCAGAAACACCTATCATTTTTAAGTCTCATGTGAAGTTTAAAGGGAGTATCTGTGAGAGGGTGCAGGTGGAAATGTACCTCAAGAAAGCAAGTCTTTTAAGAGTGCAGCTTCTGGAATCAAACACACACAGATCCCATACCTGTTCCACCACTTTATAACTACATAGCCTTGAACATTTAACACTTCGTACCTCAGTTCCTCAGTTGAAGAATGGGTCTGATAATAGTAAATCATAGGGATTTTGTGAAAATTAATGATACAAAAGATGTAAATATTTTAGCATAGTACATAGTAACAGTTCAATAATAGTATTCAGTAACTCATAGTAATTTTAATAAAATAGAGAGTGAAGAAGAGATCAAGGAAGAAATAGTCATAAAATAGCAATGAAGAAAAGCTAGATCATCTGTAAAAGAGTCATTATATTGGCAACAGACTTGTCAAAAGCAATAATGGGTGGCAGAAAATACTAAAATAATATATTTGAACTACTGTGAAAAAGTAACAGTCTAGCTAAAATGGTGTACTTAGTAAAAATATCTTTTAAGGACAAGGGTGAAATAAAAGAAGCTTTACATGAATAAATAGTAAGAGTGCTTACTGCCAAGAAATTTCAATAAAGTAATTTCTAAAGATTGCCACTTAGGAAGAAAGAAAATTATTCCAGAAGGAGGACTGAGATGATTAAACAAATGATGAACAAAAAATATCATTAGTTACGTAGGTAAATCTCTATAAAAATGTCTGTAAAAATAATAATGTCTAATTTTTACTGTCAACATATCAGAAAAAATGTTTGATTACAGAAAAATGTAATCCAGGAGTGGCGTGATCAGAATAAAATCATTCCAAGGTAAGTGCTGTTTAAGAGAGAGTTAAGATATTAATATCAGACTTTTTATGCTAACTCCACATATATAAATTTCCAAAAGTATAAAAGGGGCAAAGTGGGAGGAACAAAGCTCATTTTTTTCAAATAAATAAAAGATAATTAAAAAGTAGAGAAAGCAAGACAGATTAAACAATTTAAAGTAAAATGGAAGAAAAGGTATAAATATATCAGTTATCACAATAGATATTAAAGAACTAACCTTGCTAGTTAGGAGACAGAGATTGTCATACATGATTTTTTAAATATGCTTTTTGCAAGACATTCACTTTAAAACAGGTCAGAAAAACATTGAAAGTAAAAAAACAGAAAATGGTCTAAGAAATGGTCACGATAAAAATATAAAAATTCTGAAACAGTATTTCCAAATGAAATTCACCCAAAATATATAAAGCAAGAACTGATAGAAATGCATGAAGGAAATGAAAAATATCACACTATCATGGAAGATTTCAATGTAGCTTTCTCAATTTTTGGTAGATTGAGCAAACATAAAGTTAATGAGTATACAAAACTTGAAAAGTATATTTAACAAGGTGAAGTATGTATAGAATATTTGTAGCAAATGTTGATATTTATTCAATATCCTTTGCCACTTATGGATCCAGTTTACACCAAAGGTATTTTACTGCAAACAGGTTTAACACTGTATCTGAGAGCTTTCTTTCAACCTAAGTGCTCAGATTAGGCAGGAAGTACGAGTAATTCGTGCTCAATAATGCAAATATTTTTGTCTTCCCTTTCTTTTTTCACTTACCTATTTTTCTACTAGTGTTTCTATATTCACTCAAATATTTTTCTCAGAGTCTCCTCTGGGGTGAAAAAAAATGTAAGCACTGGAATTGATTCTAGGAAGCAAACCTTCAGGATGGGCTTCTGGCATTAGATTACTTCTCAGACAGATATTCAAAGGGCCACATTGTTGGTAAGTAGCAGGTGATGTCTCTCGTATGCCCTAGGATAACATTAACTAAGACTCTTACCTGTAGTATATTGAGATGGAATACAAATGGAGTGGGGAAGAACTCGTGCTATGAGGCATATGCTAGTAAGAAGGGGCACTTGGGATTGGTTGAATCATTCAGAAGCCCAGCAGTGGCTGAATTCTGTGAGTCAAGATTGATAGTAGAAGATGCTTCCATGGAATTGGTATTCCTAGTTTCAATGGAGATGATAGAATTGTAGAATAGCAGAGACTGTACAGAAGCACTTGCCCATAAAAGGCAAGTTCAACAGGATACACCTCTCTGTAGATGTGAGCTAGCCTCTGGCGTCAACCACTCCAGAGTTTCAACAGTCATGGTGGCAGTGATGGAGGCGATTGGTCGGCCTTAAAGCATGAGCTCCTTCTCACCCAGAGTTACCTAACTACTGCTGCTACCGAATGTTCAATGTAGCAGCAACAGAAAATAATGCTGATATCGTACCATCCCTTGAGGAAACCAACTAGCTCCTTAGAGGTAATTTAATGACATTATAATTCTTATTTCCTATGAGATCCAGGATTCTAACCTCACAGGTATTTTGTACAAATTGGGGATATGAGTTAGCCTTCTTTGCCCTCATCACCTTGCCCAATCCACTGTTTGTGGGGTAAGACTACCTGAATACCTTCAAGGAGTCCCTCATATCATCACCTGGGACTTTGATGAAAGAGGTTCAATATGGGTGCATGATTACGGATTCTTCAGTCCTGTAATATACTATATCACTTGCTGATTGAATTTCTCAATAGTCTATTTACAAATACAGTTAATATGACAACTTGAGAATGACAGCTTGGGGTGCTATTCTTCAAAATCTGATATATAATTGAACCAATGGACATTATACGTCACTGTGTTCCTAGTTAGCCATAAAACATGGAGAATCACAGTTATAGAAGTGGGAAGCTCCTCTCATCGTCACCCCTAGTGATGAACTATACCTAATACTTTGAAGACAAAAAGATCTAGTTATCTGGGTGGGTAAGGAGTGTGTTAAACCTAAAGCTATAATTGCTTCCTAGATATTTTGGGGGCCTGGCACTGGCAACCCACTACCAAAGAAAGGAGTTGTATATTGGTAAGGGATATTGACCCAAGTTATCACATGCACAAAATTACTCCGAGTATTTTTTCCTGGAAAAAAATGAACAATATTATTTATTTTCATTGAGCAAAATGTACAGAAGAACTAGCCGGGAGGGAATACAAGAATTCTGTTAAGATATTCATTTTGAGATTAACATTGTATCCTCAGGTATAGAAGGTCTAATTTTAGCTCACTGCTATTGAGCTAAGATTGAATCATTTCGATCAAATATCTAGATGAAACTATTACACATTTACTAAGATTCAACTATCTCAAGATAGTCTGTAATCAAAATTTAGTAATTTTATTTTAGTATCGCATTAACTCTGAAATAAATCTATAATTAAAATGTTGTGAATAGACATTATCTTAAACAGGCTGTAAAAGAATGGCGTGAACTTAATGTCAGGAACAAATGGACTTGAGTGCTGTGAAGCAGAATAGTTACCTACTTTGGAAAGCAGTTTGGGGGTTTCTCACAAAGCTAAACATAGAGTGACCTTGTGACCCAGGAATACCACTCTTAGAAATGAAAATGTTTGTCTACACATAAACATTTAAATGAATTAATATAGCAGCATTATACATATTAACCAAAAAGTGGAAATACACCAAATAATCATAAACCAATAAGTTGGTAAACAAAATGTGGTATATCCATAAAATGGAATATTATTCAGCAATAAAAATGAGTAATGTACTGATACGTGCTAAACATGTATGGACCTTGAAAACATATGCTAAGCACAAGACACCAGTCACAGAACACCACATATTTTAGTGTTCTATTTATATGAAACATCCAGAACAAAAAAACTCTATAGAGACAGAATGTATTTTAGTTATTGTTTAGGGATGGGAAAGTGGGAAGAACCATGGAATTACTACCAACGAGCATGTGTTTCTCTTTGGAGTGGTCAAAATGCTCTACAATTGATTGTAATGACCTGAATATACTAACAGCCATTGAATTATGCACTTGAAATAGATTGTAATGACTCTGAATATACTAATAGCCATTAAATTATACACTTGAAATAGATAAGTTATATGGTATATTAATTATATCTCATAAAGCTGATATATATTTTTAAAAATTAGTCATTTCACAAAAATGAAAAAAATGGCTTATGTACTTGTGACATGTTAATCATGTAAAAAAATGGAACACGAGGTAACACTATTTCTGTATTATTTATCGCAAACTAGATTTTTAAAAAATTAAAATTAAGATGTGTAGTAGCAAGAAGTATTATTGAAAATGGGGATCAAGTAGAATGATGGTCATCAGGAGCTGATGGGAAGGGGGAATGAAAAGTTAGTGTTTTCTTGAAAATTTTTAAGCTGTATTGAGATATTATTGATATATTTTAAAAACTGGACATATTTAATGCAGACAATTTAATGACTTTGGAGATATGCATATATCTGCAATGCCATCACCACAATCAAAAGTTCCATATGAAAAACGTGAAAAATCTCTAGAGATGTATGGTGGTGATGGTTGCACAACAATGTGAATATGCTTAATGTCACAGAACTATATACTTAAAATGGCTGAAAGGGTAAGTTTTATGATATGTGTATTTTACCACAATAAAAAAAAAAGTAAGGAAGAGGAAGGAGAAGAAGAAGGAGGAGGAGGAGGAGGGGAAGTTGGAAGAGGGGAATACAGAGGAGGAAGGAGAAAGGAGGGGAAAAAAAGGAAGAACAATGGAAATTATTGTCCTCTGGTCACCAAAGCATAAATTAAAAAAAAATTAAAAAGCTGAGAACCAGATTGAGGAGCTGAAATGTGATGTGGAAACCTTCCCGTTCTATTCCTGCTTCTCATCTCAGCTCATTTGTGTTTGACTCACTGGCTTGTTGAGCATCGAGTGAATGCTTTTCTGCCTGTATTTCCACCAACTCACATATTCCTCCTGGAAGATGAGTAACTTACACAATTCATAAAATTGTGAAAGATTTCTTCTCATTCCATTCAAAGGAGGAATCAGTGAATTGAAACTTGGACACCATAGGTTCATCTCTTTCAGATATTGTTTTGCAGACTGCTGTTCTCAATCGAGCACACTCTGCTTTTTCACTTTCTGTTCTCATTTACTAAGAGAGTGTTATTGAGGGTCATCTATACTTCCAGTAATAATGCTAATATCTTCATTCTCAGTCTGCAAGTCTCCCTCTTATTGGTCTGAATTCTACAGTAATGTCATTGAGTGAGACTTTCTTTACTTCCTGAATTTCTGAGTTTTATCCAGGACTAACAAGAGCAATAACAGCTATAATGTTCGGTAAATCAAGAAGCATTTGCCCTTTCCTTTCTACTGCAAGGAGACTGACAAAAATTAGCCATAAACTTCTTGCTTGTTCATCAAGAAAAACATAAAACAACATAAAAAAACATAAAACAACAAAGACAACCCTTCACTTTGACTGTGAAGACTGTGGAGGGAATGAGCAATTTGGAAAAAAAATGTTATTTTTGTTCCTGTGTATTCTTATTATTGACACATTCTTTATGCTGGAAAAAAATCAAAATTTTACTAATTCATATGTGGTCCACTGTACTCAGAACATTTACATTTAAAATAAGCAATTTTTTTTAAAAAAAAACTAGCAATTATCTACTAATGCCTGTCAAACGCATATCTCATTGAAGTCAGAGGCATTTCTTGCAAGAGTTTTAGCAAACTTTGCACACACAGGTGTGAGCTATAGAATAGTAAAACTACAAATGAAAATAAGGAGTACGTTTTAAATAGCAAAGTAAATTGGTTAAAATGTAAAATCGGCAAGCCAGTAGATTCTACTTCAGAATTTATCACTGTCTAACAGTGAGATTTTGGATAATTTGTTTAAGCTATTCAGGTTGTAAACTCATCCATTAGACTGAAAGATATTTAAGGTTGCTTCCAGTTTAAAATTTTAGAATCCTTAAAATTGTCAGGTATCCAAATTACTGCTTTCCATAACCTTAAAATCTACACTTTAAGAAATAACTGTATGACTGCCTTATGTTTTTAAACCAATATTTGGATCTCTGTAGACAAATCTTCAGTCATCAAGCAGAATAGATTATGTGTACTTCTAAGCAACAAAAGTTCTAACTTTTCCATAAAATCTATTTTTCTATTCCTCAAAATCATGTTTATGGTTGACTGCCCACTAAGAGAACAATTTCCCTACCAATAATCTGGATTTTTATTTCCTTTCTTCTCCATTTTCCTAATCTAATTCTTTATTATATTTATTAACAATAAAGGACCAATCAATAAACTAATATTAAGATTGTCTTGTGACTCATATATAAGAGGAATAAAAATGGGAGAAAAATATCATTTAATTTTTTTCCTATATTTATCTCTTGCTAGAAACTGGGAATGGAATTCAGTGAGCTTAGTATTATCTTAATAAGATTGTAGCCCATAGTTATAGTATGTCCTATAAACATAGGCATCCCTAAGGACTGGGATGAGATTTCTTGATTTTTGGTTTTCAGCATCTAGCACCAGGCTAAAAAAAAATGAAAGATTCTCTATAAATGTGTGTTGAACTGAATTTAGCTGAAGGAGACAAGGAAAGGGAAAGGAAATTTGAATTGACTGGGCCGGGACATTTTTGAGTACTTTACAAAGGTTATCACACAAAGGTTATTGACTTGTACTGATATTTTTAATAAACATGCTGAGGCTCCAAGGCAAAAAGAAACACCATTTCATGGACTTCCTTAATGGGCTAGAGTCAAGTTGCATAACTCTGGCTTGATAAACTGGTTTCCTACCAAGTTCAGGTTTTTGCACCATGTCCACTCTACCTCATAATTCGCCAGTACTCCTATGTGCCTTGATTTCAGTATTAGGTAGACAAATAAGATTTTTGCCTTGATTTCGTTATAAGGTAGAAAAATAAGATTTTTGAGATTAGTAGAAGTGAAAATAATCTGTGTATTTTGTGAAGATTTACCTGTAAACTCATAGAATTCTCAAGTATAAGAACTTGACTTTACCTTTTCTGAGTGCTAATTGATTAATAATAATAATAGAATCAAAGAATTGGTGGTAAAGAGAGGGTATGATTTCCTCAACCCAGCAGCATTTTAAATACTGGGTGAACATACAGTCATGACAGGCTGGCAGATTTAAGTTTAAAAAAATCATGAAAATGTATCACTGAATGTATTTTTATCTTTACCAAAGTTTAACCTGGTTCTTACTGAATTACAAGTATATGATTTTAGTGGCCTAAAATTTACAGAATCATTCATGGAACGTTTGTTTAGTCAAAGCGCCAATTTATTCTACTGTAAGTTTCTGTACAAAGGTCATCATATTTATGCTCCTGGGTCTCTATAGCTAATTCATATAATCAACAAATATTTATGGGGCAGCTACTATGTGCTGAAAACTGGTTTAAAGCTAAGTTCTGGAAACAAAGCTATTA
Source organism: Pan troglodytes (assembly GCF_028858775.2). NCBI lineage: Eukaryota > Metazoa > Chordata > Mammalia > Primates > Hominidae > Pan > Pan troglodytes. The sequence goes on from NC_072403.2 coordinate 107,903,624, forward strand.
GTTGCCCTTGACAGCTACATTCTAGTAAACTTTAGCCTAATAGGGAAATATTAACCAGAAAAGTAAATAAATAGAAGTTAAATTAAAAATAAAAATTATATTAAGAAAAGATCTGTTCAATAAAAAGGGAAATAAGGGCTGATTGGTGATTTTAAAAGATGGTGATAAAAAAGGTCTATTCTAAGGAGGATCCTGCCATGTAAAGATCTGGTAGAAAAGCTTTCTATGCAGAGGGAAAATCAAGTGCAAAGGCCTCAAGTAAGAACTAGCTTGACCTTGTTTGAAATACAAAAAGACCAGTGTCCCTAGAATTAATCAAATGAAAGTAAAAAAGTTTAAGTCAGTGAGGTAGGCAGAGGTCAATGAGGTCAGGCCTTCTAAGCTAAGGAAAGAAGGGTGTGTTTCACTTGACTTGAATTGCAATAAGAAGCCACTGAAGTAGGATAACTACATAACCTGTCATCCAAACCAGAATCTTTTGAGAGAGAAAGGAGGCTCAATTAATAATTATTTCAGAACAATAGAAACAAACTAGGACTCTCCCAAGCAAACAGGGTCATGAATGCCCTCTATTGAAGATTTCTAAGCAGTTTCTTAGCAGAAAAGTAATATATGATTTATGCTCATAAAATATTAAATTAACCTCCTTGCAGAGAATGAACTATGTAAAAAGACAAAACTGCAAGCAGAGAAACTAACAAGAAGTTACTGTGTGTGCCTCATTGGCAAATAATTTGTGTTTGTGCTTAGCTCTGCAGTAGCAGAGATGGTGAGAAGTATTCAGGTGTGAAGTTAGAGCAAAAAAGAAAATTTTGTTGTATCCTGCATGTAGGGTATGAGGGAAAGAAAAGAATACAGGATGACTCTCAGTATTTCTGCTTGAGAAGAATGGGTGAATAATGACACCATTTACCTATGCTGGGTAAACTGGACAGGAGGAATAGTCAGGAGAGGAAATAAAAATTGTGCTAAGAGAAATTTATCTGAGATAAATATATCTCCAAGCACAGAAAGCCGAATATCAGCTCATTCCTAGACATATGGCCAATTAAGTCAAACATTCAGACCAAACTTTCGAACAGAATTCATTCAGACTCAACTGTCACAAGCTAGCCTATATGCAAATTTAATAATTTTGAAGGTCTTTCAGCAGGAAGCAAAGGCAATAAAAATAGTAAATCACAAAGGAAATGTAATATTTAATTCTTCTATTTTAAAGTCCAGGGCTCTCCTCTGACCTCAATATCAAGAAATACATAGAAATTTAAATATGTGAATATATGTTGTAGCACAAAATGCATTACTTCTGCTTGACTTTGCTCATGAATCACTTCCATAGTTTCTTATTCTACTATAAAGGAGTTAGTAAATATTCAGATAACCTGTGTTCTCATACCTAAAAGCAATGATACTGATATATATGGATATCAAGCAAGACTTTTACTCTCTCTCATTGACAATGTATGCCATTAATGTAAAAGGACCAGTATCTGATATAGATGGTCGGGTGCTCATTCCAAATAGCTGATGTCCTCAATGTGCTAGTGTCAAAGAATGTTTGTCGGTAGAGAATTTTATACTACCAATGTTTCAACTTAAATGTCAGGTTTATAGAGTTCATCATGACCAAGTCTTTTTATAGAAAAAAAAAACAAACTAAAGGGTCCTATAATCTAGCATTTTATTTGAGAATAGTTAATCCCATAAAATGATAACTAAATATAATTAATTTCATGTGGTTCAACTGTCAATAATATACAGTAAGCATAGAATCATTCTCTATTTCTTCCTCCTAAAAACCGTAGATGACCTTGAACCCATTGTGCCTAATCCTTGTTTTGGGGCTGGCAAAACTTAAGTTTAATATTTGCATGTGTGCATGTTCAAACTACAGTCCCTGAGAAATGGTATTGATCTTTAAAAACTCAGAAAATTGGCAAGATCTATGTTCTTGTAGCAGTGGTATTCTTTCGGGGGCAATCAGCTTTTTCTTCATGTTGCATATGTACAATCTATGTATGTGACTAAAGCAGCAAGGCATGACACAGAACAGCATATTGCTAATTAATGAGGTGTGCTTTAGACAGAGGAAGTATCATAAGTCACTTTACATAGACTCAGTCAAGATCAATAATTTTGTGTTGGCCGGGTGTGGTGGCTCACTCCTGTAACCCCAGCACTTTGGGAGGCCGAGGTGGGTGGATCACCTTAGGTCAGGAGTTTGAGTCCAGCCTGGCCAACATGGTGAAACCCATCTCTATTAAAAATACAAAAATTACCCAGGCATGGTGGTGCACGCCAGTAATCCCGGCTGCTTGGGAGGCTGAGACAGGAGAATCACTTGAATCCATGAGGCAGAGGTTGCAGTGAGACAAGATTGCGCCACTGCACTCCAGCCTGGGAAACAAAGTGAGACTCCGTCAAAAAAAAAAAAAAATGTTACACGTACCTCTGTTCTGGCATAATTTTTTTTAGGTTAATTGTTTTAGAATTCGTAATTTGTGCACTTCCCAGGGAACTGTCACCCTCTGGGATCTGAATGACATAATAGAATGATTTGTGGGGATGGATGCACCCAGACCCAATTATAATGTTGACCTACTATTTATTAAACACAGACTAGATGTTTACTGTTTTTGAGCTTTGGTTTTCTCATCTGCAAAATGGAACTAGAAATATATAACTTTTAGGGCTGCCCTGAAGATAGACAAAAAAATTTACTTAAAATGATTATTCCAGTGCCTAGCACAAATTTGGTGCTTGATTAATGCTAGTTGCACTTCTATTGATGAAAAACATTCATTCCACACTAAGCATAGGCTATTTCGAATTGTTATGTGTCTTATTTATCTTTGTGTTTAATGAATTGTTTCACAGAGTAACTCCTTAAATATTTATTTTAAAATTTAATTTGAACAAGATAATTCTTAGTCCTAGACTATCCCAATGTAGTTAATAACAGAGTAATATATTGTTAATAAAATAGAAATAAAAGTTTTAACATGTATATTTCTACAGACATATATGTACAAATATACATCTAAATAAATACATACTTAACTATGTATATTTGATGCTGAAAATATTGGTGATGGTATTGAAAATTTATGTAAAATAGTGGAAACTATTGATTTTGCTTAGAAAATTATTTCCTTATGACAAAAAATCTCTTGCTTTTTTTTTGTTCTCCCTCTTCTGTTTTTATAACCAGATATAACTGAAAAAGATTACTAAATTAGAATTTTTAGGTATTTCTTCATTTTCAATTTTTATAATTGTTTTATGAAATGATAAAGAAAGAACTTCAAAAATTTTTACACAATTCTGGAGGAGAACCGTTCCTATCATATTCTAAATCAGAGTTCTAACTTACTTTCAATAGCAAAGAAAAGGTTTCATGAGTTCTGCTAGTTTCCAAGATTCTATTAGTCAAAAAGATTTCAAGAAAAAGGGAAAGTAATGAACATACACATGAATGTATCTTTTTAATAAAATGATTTATATTCCTTTGAGTATTTACTCAGTAATGGGATTGCTGGGTTAAATGGTATTTATGCCTTTAGGTCTTTGAGGGATCACCAAACTGTCTTCCGAAATGGATGAAGTAATTTACACTCCCACCAATAGTGTAAAAGTGTTCTTTTTCCTCCATTACCTTGCCAGCATCTGTTGTTTTTTGACATTTTAATAATATCCATTCTGACTGATGTGAGATGGTATCTCATTGTGGTTTTGATTTGCATTTTTCTGATGGTCAGTGATTTGAGCTTTTTTCATATATTTGTTGGCCTCATGTATGTCTTCTTTCAAGAAGTGTCTGTTCCGTGTCCTTTTCCACTTTTTAATAGGGTTTTTTTTCTTGTAAGTTTATTTAAGTTCCTGAAGACTCTGGTTATTAGACTTTTGTCTAATAGATTGCAAAACTTTTCTCCCATTCTGTAGGTTGTCTGTTTACTCTGTTGATAGTTTCTTTTGCTGTGCAGAAACTCTTTAATTAGATCCCATTTGTCAATTTTTGCTTTCGTTAAAATTGCTCTTGACAGCATTATTCACAATAGCAAAGACAGGGAATCAACCAGAAGCTCATCAATGATAGCCTGGATATAGAAAATGTGGTACATATACAACATGGAATGCTACGCAGCCATAAAAAGTAATGAGATGATGTCCTCTGCAGGGACATGGATGGAGCTGGGGGCCATTATCCTTAGCAAACTAATGCAGAAACAGAAAACCAAATACCACGTGTTCTCACTTATAAGTGGAAGCTGAATCATGAGAACATATGGGCACAAGGGGGGAAACAACACATCCTGGGGCCTCTCAGATGGGGGAAGGTGGGAGGAGGGAGAGCATCAGGAAGAATAGCTAATAAATCCCATGCTTAATACATGGGTGATGGGATGATCTGTGCAGCAAACAACCATGGCATATATTTACCTGTGTAACAAATCTGCACATCCTGCACATGTACCCTTGAACTTAAAAGTTGGAAATAAAAAGAAAACCTTATGCTAAATGAAAGAAACCAGTCACAAAAAAAACCCCACTTATTTTATGATTCGATTTGTTTGAAATGTCCAGAACAGGGAAATCTACAGAGACAGAAAGTAAATTAGTGGTTGCTTAGGGATAGGGGAGGGTGGATGGCAGAAGGATAGCTAAAGCTTACAGAAGTTTCCTTTTGTGGCAATGAAATGTTCTGTGGTGAGGTTTGGACATATCTGTGAATATACTAAAAATAATTGAACTGTACACTTTAAATGAATGAATTGTATGGGTTGAATTATACTTTAATAAAGTCATTTTTTAATAAAAGAGAAAGGAAAAGTGTATAATTAGAAGCCTAGACATTAAATTTTGAAGGAGTGACTAATAAGTTCTTTGATCCATATTTATTTGACACCTGTCGATTCCTTAGAGAATTAGACAAACATCTGTGTATCTTCAGTTTGATTAGATTATTCTATTTCCAAAACTAGAGCAAGTCTAGTATCCTCCTAATCTAAATCTATCAGGAGACTTTCAGAAATCTACGAAAACCTTTAACACAGTAGAAAAAAATCTGTTTTCTTTGATTTGTGTGCTGTTATAATAAACTAACAATTGTCTGTGATAGAGTGATAAATCAGAAAATATAGGGGTATGAATATTAAGATATTTGACTACTATATAGCAGGAGTCTTAGCCCATTGGGCTGCAGTAGTAAAATACCCTTAACTGAGTAGCTTATAAAGAAAAGAAATTTATTTCTCACAGTTCTGGAGTCTTGGAAATCCAAGATCAAGGCATTGACATATTTGGTGTCTAGTGAAGGCCCATTTTCTGGTTCATATATGGAGACTTCTGGGTATGTACTCACATAGTTCAAAGAACTTAAGGCAGCTTTCTAGGGACTCTTTTATAAGGGCAAACTAATCTCATTCATGAAGGCTGAGCCCTTATGATTTAATCACTTTCCAATGGCCCCACCTCTTAATATCCTCACATGGTGATTAGGTTTCAACATATGAATTTAGAGACAACACAAACATTCAGATGATAATAGCCAGCATTATTTAGGTGCATTCAAGCATTACTTTATTTAATCCTCACAATTATCCTGAGTTTGTTACATTTTCTCATTTGGAAAATAAAACAGAGGAATCACACATCTTGATCTAGGGTACACAGCTGGTGTGTAAATCAGGGCACACAAAATTTAAACTGTGTCTGTCTGTAAAATGAAAGATCTTAGCCACTAAGTCATGCTATTTCTATGGCCATAAAAAGGGAAGTAAAGTGATAGAAAAACATAGAAAATAGTCACTAGTGTCCCATAGTGGCTTTGCCACATCTAAAGCATGAATAGAAATTGATTCAAAATCAGCCATATTTTAAGATGATGACAGTTTCTCAAATAAAATTTAATGTAACCTATTTTTTGCACTTGATAATATTAAGTTTCATTTCTCAATAAGGTCTAAAGATCTAAAAGATCCCTAGTCTTACACAGACCTAGAGTATCTCTGGGTGGTGTTTATGAGTACATTAACACAGGGCCAAAATTTAAAAATCAATCAGCCTGACTTTTGTTCACAAAAACAACAAATGGTTTATTTATTACTTGTGTTTGTCTGTTTATTCCCATTGGTTTGAGCCCACATGAATAGAATTCATAATCTAATAAAAGAGCTGGGGGAAACAGCATTCATCTCTTTGGCCCTTCATCCCCACTGCTATATGAGAACATAGTGTTCCTGCCCTCCAGAGGATACAGCAACAAGGCTCCATCTAGGAAGCAGAGAAAAGCCCTTATCAAGACACCAAATGCTGGTACTTTGATTTTGTATTATCCAACCTCCAGAAATGTAGGAAATAAATTTCTATTCTTTATAAATTATCCAGTCTTAGGTATTTTGTTATAATAGCACAAAATGAACTAAGATAGCCTCCTAAAAACTGAATCAATTTACCATCACCCTCAACAGTGTATTAATGTTCCATTTCCCTGATATTCTCCTCATCACTGAATATTAAACTTTTCCATTTTATCCAACTTATGTATATTATTATTGTCTTAATTGGGAGTTTTACAAATTACTAGTGAGGTCGAATGTTTTTTAGTGTATGTATTGATCATTTGTACCTTTTTCTGTAAAATCTGTGCATATAATTTGCTCATTTTTTTCTCTTGGCATTTTCCTACTGAAACATAAAAGCTTTCTGTGTATTCTGTTTATTACTCCTTTGTTGCAGGAAAACTGTAAAAATACTTTCTTCCAGCCTCAAGCTTGTCATTTGCCTATATTTATGATGTCTGTTTATTAAGAGTTTTGTGTTTTATGTAGCAAAGTCATTCAACCTCTTCTTTATATATTTTACATTTTATATCTTGTTTAGGAAGATATCTCTATCCCTAAATTCAAAAATATTTTTCTATATTTTTTCTACTACTTTTTTAAATATTTAGATCTTAATCTATTAGTACTTTTTATATACTGTGAGGTAGCTATTGAAATCAAATTTTGTTTTAAAATAGATGTTCATCTCCAATTTACTAAAAGCTTGCTTTTACTTTCCCTACTAATTTGAAATACAACCCATTTTATATTATAAATTCCCACATAGAAATGGTCTATTTCTGTTTTCCTTATTCAAGGGCGTTGATGTATTTTTGAAAAAATACTGTGTTATTTTAGCACTGTGATGAATTGAAGTATATGTATTGAAGAAAAAAATTCCACTACCACCTCACAGATGAGGTCTAATGTTTAAGAGCACAGATTTCCGACCCATTCCTGGCAGCAGTACTTCCTGCCTGCTGGTATGTTGGTTGAACTTTCTGTACCTCCCATTCCCTATTTGTAAAATTTGCATGAGTATAGGATTATTATTAGTATTAGAGAAGTATTAGAATTATAAGATTATTTTTAGGATTGTTATAAGTGAGTTAATATATGTAAAGTTCTTAGATCAGTATTTATTATATAGTAAATACTTTATAAGTGTTTCCTATGGTTATAAACCCCCTTACATTTATTTTGAAAAAATAGTGCAATATCTGCTTCATATAAATTTTTGCATCAGAATGCCAATTTTCATAGATGTTACCATTTGTACTCTGTTAGAACAATGGGTACCACATTAATTTACCTAAAATACTGTTTTGTGCACATTGGTATTATTTAGCAACGGAACCTTGTCTTCATATGAAAGTTTGAGTAGAGTCTAAAAAAACAATTCCTTAAAGAGGGACCTGCAATGGTTAAAGCCACCAACCCCGACTACCAATAAACAGCTTCCAGGACTCTAAGAAAAATAGTTTGAAAATCCCCGGTTGAAATTATTTTTTTCTTGTCACATTATCTCTCATCACATGAATGTTTATTTCAGTGAGCAGTGACTGAGTTATTATGTTTTATTGTCTGAGAGGAGGTTGGCATTTTGTGTACTTCGTAAGAAAAACATCCCTAGACAATATTCCAGAATTTGTAATTTCGGGAAAGAAAGCAATAAATGACCACCATCCCCATCTGTTCAAAGGCTGCATTTACTAAAGAGGAATGACAGATTAATGCACACCATATGAAAGAATTTTTTGTTTCACCAAATTTGGTAAATTTGTATAAACACTGTAGCATATGGTTAGGTGAGATGATATTATAATCACATACTCATCACTCTGATAGATAAGCTAACTATATTAGTCTTTTGTACAAAATACACTACTGAGTTTTGTGTTCCAGTAATGCTGTTATTGGTTATCTTCTTGATTTAATATGAACAGCTCCCTAAACCATAAGTAATTTAATCAGCCTTCTGTATTTTTATATTTATGTCATCACTTCTGTTGAACTAAAAATGCAATTCACCAGTTATTATCATAAACATAGTCTGCTGAGTACAAGGAATTATAATAATGGGCTGTATTTGTTCTATTGTTATACTTTGTTCAACCAAGTGACAGCATGAACTTGCATCTAAAACACAAGTTATTGTATACTGCAGGCCAAAACATAGGCTAGTTCTGAAGTATGAGCTAATAGTGCAGACATGGGATAACAGTGAATGGCTCTCTGAGTTCCAATGAGTAGGGCAACTTTCCAGTTCATCTGAGAGAAGCACAGTCCAACATTAGCAGAGCAATGTACCCATCTGTGAGTTTTAGTAGCTTTGAATGAGTGCATTGCAGACACTGTGGCTAGTTAGCCAGTTACTGAGTGTTGCACACTGCTCTGCCTGTGTGATAATAAAAGACACCACAGATGGGACTATTGTTTTGGGAGGGATACCAACAGTGAGTATCTTGATGTGCTGTGTCATCAAAGTATACAACGTCACAGAAAACACAATGGTTGATTATCAACAAAGAGATAGTATGTTGAGGTATTCTAGGTTCTTAGAGACATTGGGAAAAAAAAAGAATAAATTTGAATTATTCATTATGCAGAGTCTCCAATATGCCTTGTAATTAGTGGATAGATCATTATATATGTGACTCACATATATACATTTTCATCTATAGAGATTAAACTCAATAACTCAATGGTCTTTACTTACAAAAAAATTACAAAACTTATTTAAATTCTTTGAATATTGTCTCTTCTCTAACCTAAAAAGGAAAAAACCCTGCAATTTTTTTATATACCCATTGACATTCTGGTCAAAATGAGTTTTAGAAGTGAAGAAACTTGCCCAGGATTAAAACTAGAAATTTTGGAGCATAATTCAAAATCAGTCTGTCTAATTTCAAAGCCACTAGCTGAACCATTAAATCATGCCTACCTCATTGTAAGAGCATTTTTTCCCCACGCGCCAATCCTCCTTGGTTTGTTTATTTGTTTAGTTTGAAAATCTATCTATCTCTATCTATCTATCTATCTATCATCTATCTATCTATCTATCTATCATCTAGAAAACAAGCAATGGAACTTGTAGCAAAGATTACCATCTTATCTAAAAAAGCAAACTATACAAATAATATGCAATATTCTTATGTTCTTATTCTCACAGTCCTCTTATTTACTCTCTAGAGACAACTGCTATACTGAGCTTGGTGTGTATTCTGCCAGAAAATGTTTTTAATTCTTTGACTGCATACATATTATATGTAAGCCATCAACATTAATTATGTGTTGACCTACATAAATTGTATCATGCTGTGAAATGATTCTATAAAGTTTTTCTTACAATTTCACATGTAACTAGCTGATTCATTTTAACAATTGCATCACAATCAATGTTTTATTTACCTATCCCATATTGATGAATACTTAGACTTCAAACTTTCAATATTTTAAATAAATATGCAGCAAACAGTCTTCTGTGTATTTCTTATATAAATGTGTGAAGTTTCTTTAAGTGTTTCTAACATATATACCTTAAAGTATGTCAATGGTCAGTGTCCATGCTGTCCACTAAATTATTTGAAATATAATCGCTTTGTGCATACAATGTACCTTTGTCAAATATTATACCAACATAATATTCTATCAGCACTGTACAAATAGGCCTATTTTTACATTCTGCCAATACTAAATTATTTTGAAAAAAGTTAATTGTTTAATCTTGCATATATATATAAATCTATAATATATGCAGATTTTGAAAGAATAAGTGAATATCATGGTCTCACCACCCTATTAATGAGTTAGAACACTACTGGTTCCTAAGAAGTTGTGAGTTCCTACAAAATTATAGTTATCCTCTAGAGTCAATTTTTTGTTCATTATTCTCTTTTTCCATATATATTTAGCTGTCTGAATATGTATGTCTAGTTTTGAAGCCCTAAGTAGCAAGAATAAAACTAGATGAATAATAAAAATGGAATTTTACACTATTAGTGGAAAGCTTTCAGGAAAAGCTCTGCTGAGAGATAGCATCTCTGAGAGTGTATAAGAGCCCTTTTTGGTGAAGTTAGTGGGTGAAGCTATTAGAGTCCTGACAAACAGGGCTTGTGTCACTTAGACCATGTAGCTAGGTTGAAGTGAGAAATAGATATTGAGGAATATTCAACAGAAATATGGTCAGAGGAAGTGAGCAGCTCTGCATTTTCTGCTTCTAAGCTCATCATAGCCCAACTTTAGGTCCCATGAATTGGCCAAAGCAGAACACTTATGGGAACGTCAACTGATCCAGGGAATAAAGCATGAGGAGAGAAGCAATAACTTTATCAGTACATGGTTTAGTTCAACCAGGTACAGGTAAGAATCCGGGGCAGGTGCCACCTAGGCATTCTGCTCTTATATTAATAATAATGTCACAGAGGCAGTGGAGAAGTTGTTGAAAGTAGACTTCAACAAGTTTGTCTCTTGAGTCTATTCCAATCTATTCTGAAGCACAGTTATCATTGAGGGATCTTTATTCATAACCTTACCAGGAGGTCTCTTTACCTCTTTCTTGTGGTAAAATCTTGTTTCAAGTATTCAATTTTGTCCTCTGTCTTGGCTTTCTTTGAGCTTCAAAAGGGTATCTAGTTTCTCTTATCGATACCAACAGAACCCTTGATGTCAGAATTTCAGGCCTATTCTCAAGGACTTGTCTGGTCTCCCATAGAGACCTCCAATTTCCTACTTGGAAGGTAAGGACCTAGAAGCTCAATGGTAGAGAAGGGCTGTCATCGTTGAATTCATTAGTCACTATAGGAATCACCATTTAATCCCTTTGGGGAATATCCCTGCTGTGCTTGTTTCTACCAATCCCCTCTATTTACTCAATTCATAGGATAAACTTTTAGATTTCTATTTGGTTGAGAAAGAGGCAATTTACAAACAGGAAGTATTTTTTAGGGGATCTAGAAATAGTAATGCATATAAATGGCTTTTAGCCAGTCTTCCTCATGTTAGGCTTCCCCTTCACTTACGATTACATGGTCCTTGATATTTCTGGTAATTCTTGAGAATTATTCAGTAGACATTGTGTAGTCTTAAGATTTCCACATGTTAGGCTTGGAATCTGGCTTTTTTCAGATGGATGAACCTGTTATCACTTGTGAAGCCAAAGTATCTGAGACAGGTCTCAATCAACTTAAAAAGTTTATTTTGCCAAGGTTAAGGACACACTTGTGACACAGCCTCAGGAGGTCTGATGACATGTGACCAAGGTGGTCAGGATACTGCTTAGTTTCATACATTTTAGGAGACATGGGACAGCAATCAATATGTGTAAGATGTACATTGATTTGGTCCAGAAAGGCAGGACAACTGGAAGGCTGCCCCAGATTTTGAGGTCATAGGTAGATAAGAGACAAAGAGTTGCATTCTTTTGAGTCTTCGATCATCCTTTCACTGAACACACAATTTAAATGTGGGGCAGGGGGCTAGAGGAATAGTCATTATACCTTAGTCTGACTCAGTGAATCTTTATATTTTACATTAAATAGGGCAGAAGAAGAAATCAGATATGCATTTGTCGCAAGTGAGCTGAGATGACTTTGAGTTCTGTCCCCTTTTCCCACATCTGTGAAGATAAGTTATCAGTTTACATTGCCAAGGTGAAATTCGACAGAACTGTTTCAGGGCAAAGATCTTGAGAACCACAAGGAATTTCCTCGTGGGCACATTGTGAGGGAGGTATGTAACTTTTTTATCTTTGCAGCTATCTTATTTAGGGATAAAATGGGAGGCAGGTTTGCCTGATGCAGCTCCTAGCTTGACTTTTCCCTTTGCCTTAGTGATTTGGGGGTTCAGAGATTTATTCTCCTTTTACAAACTTTTCCATCTCTTTTCCAGCTTACAAAATGTTGTTGCTCTTGCCTTGATTCTGTGTTTCTCATCTTTGCTGACACTAAAGTAGGCATTGTGGAGGCTGAGACCAAATCTAAAACAAAATAGACTTTTACTGAGAACGTATGCAACTCTAAATATTCCCACTTGAGCAGTTTTCAGATTCCTTTTATTAACCATTTTCTTCTTAAATACTTTAAAATGGAGTGCCCTGTGTGAGGTTGTATGCATTAAAACAAACAAACGAAAGAACAAACAAAAACTTTTGATGATGGCTTTTGGAACGCTACACACTTATTCAAATGAGACTTAAGTAATCTGAAAGTACGGATGCAATTTATAAGAATCTTAAATGCAAATTAGAGAAAAATTACAAAGCTAGAATGGGAATTGTTTCTGCACACTACCCAATGCTGGAGGAAGACAGTGTGTGAAATGCTAGCTAGCTTGTGAAAGGCTTATGAAAATGATGCTATGCCATTCTTCAGACTATATGCTGAATGGGGAAAGAAGATGTAAGAAATAATAAGCAACGTAGTCATGGGTCTCCAAAATAAATTAATTCAGTGTAAACACTTTCTATTCTAGACATTTCTAAGAATATTCAGTGTGAGAGAGATTGGAGATCTCAGAAGCTCATGGTGAGTGGAGGAAGCTGACTATCAAATGCCAACAAGGACTCAAGGCATTTATCTGTGCTGCTCCTTGTCTTTTAGGTATCAGCTAAAATGTCTCCTCTTTCTGACCACCCTATCCAAAGTAGATCTCCCATCTACATATTCACTCTCATTAATTCTTAGTTTTCTGTTTGTTTCCTGTAAAGTGTTAAACAAAATGTGTGATTGTTTTATTTTTGTTTGTTTCTTTTTCCTGCCTCTCATCACTACACTCTAACATAAAGTCAAGAACCATAACTTTTTTGTTGCCCATTTTATCTGCAATAAATGAAGTAGTCCTTGATGTACAATATATTGGGGGAATTTAGCAAGATTTTCTACCTAATCTCCTAGCAGCACATGAGCAAAGTCTCAAAGGATTTGTAGGAGTTAGTCTGTGTTGGAGGGCATTTGGGGAAGTCATTTCTGTCAAGCAAAGGAGTATGTGAGAAACTGTAAATTATTGAATATAGCCAGAGTGAATACTTTACTAATAAGGATAAAAAAGAACTGGAGAGAAATAATGTTGAGGAGCAAAGCCAAGCAAACCCATGAATTATTGCCCTGTTACAAAGTCTTGAGCACCATTGCAATATTTTAAGCAAGGGAAATATAAGAAAACATTTTCTATTTTAGAAAGATAAATCAGAGAAAAGTTAGGGGGATGTGTTTGAACAGAGTAAAGCTACAGTTATTAATATAACTGTTGATATAATAGTTACCCTCTAGAAGAAGAAAGATTTCAATTTTATATGGAGTTCATACAGAGAGGAAAGATGAAGAGCTTTCTAAAGATAGAATCAATAGTATTTGGTGATCTACTCAATGTAGTGGGTGAAGGACAAAGACAAACTAAGTCATTTTTCAAATTTCTTGGTTAGCCTGTTAGGTCGAAAATGGGGCCGTGTACAAAAAGTGAGGAAAATTTTGGAGTGGGGGAGGGTGAGAATATAAGCAGTAATGTCACTTTTAGTGTGGACTTTTGGCAAAATTTAAGGCTCTAATTGAATAATTGTTCTTATTTTGTGTCACTCTAAAACATTATTTATTCACCTTAAGTCCATAGTAAAGATGACATTACTACTTATATTCTCACACTACCCCATTCCAAACCTGGACCTCTCATGTGACATTCCTAAATATTGGTTAAATACATATTTCTTTTTCTGATTTGTTCCTCTGACACTCTCCAATGCATAATTATCTGGATATTCAGAGATTGAAATAGGGGAACATTTCAAAAAGATTTCAGGATTAAGACTCTCTTAATTATGACTCTATTGTTTAAATATGAGCTCACCCATTTATGCAGATAAGAACTGTCATTGAAATGGTTATTTAGAAAAGAAAAACACATTTTTGTCATTACGATAGGAAGAGCAATAGCTTCTTTATGAACTATTACTTCACATTAGCTGAATTCAAATAAAGATTGATTCCTATAACATGTCTTAATTTTGTGAAGAAAATAAAAATGCTAAGGTATTAGCATTTTTTAAATTTTTATCCAGGCACAATACCGGTAACCACAATAAATCAATGCAACCTTAATATAGTCACCAGGTATAAAGAAAATGTACATAATGCCAATGTTCTAAAATGACTAGACTTGGCACCAGTTACATACAATAGAGGAGAATTTTGAAAACAATTATTTTGTGTAGTAATGGGGGGTTATTTTCCAGAACATAAATAGTTCAAATCAACAAAGCATTTTAATATTTCTTTTGAAATTGGCCAATTTTGAATACTAACTTCAAAGCAAATACTCATTGTTTTTGTTAATCTACGAATTGAACAAATTTGTCTATTTGAGAAATGTGAACTGTAAGTATTCACATAATAGCTGATGTTGCTATTGAAATTTTAATAGGCTGGATGCCATATTAATAAAAAATGAGATATAATTTTTAAAAATATTAAGAAAGTAAATGTTTTTTTCTTTTCAGCTTCTCATAATACAGGACAGAACATTAAATGTAAGGATACTCAGATGAAGAAATTCAAGATGAAAACAGTCTGTTTACATCCTTATTCTTATTCTTCCATGATTCTTATTGATCCAAAACTAATAAAATCACCAGATTTACTCTCTGTCTTATCTTTTACTTCTCCTTTATAACATCTTAAATTTCAGCAACATGAAATTCACATTTTAGTTAAAAGTCAGATATATCATTTAAGGAAATAAAATTTCAGTCGAAATACTCTCACTTTTTATTGTTAAATGTCAAATATTAGCAGAATTATTTCTATCCAAGTCTATTTGTATATGTATAATCTAATTATGTTTAAAATGAGTATATATCTTGCAAAGAATAAACAAAAGAAGGTAAAAATAAATAAATGTGAAGAATTGAAAAAAAAAACACAATCTGGGAAAAACTAAAAGAACAAGAGCATCTTGTAGCAATGGGTGCTTCCTAGTCTGGGGCAAAGAAAGAATTATGTGAGGCTGGGCTATCTTGTTCTACAAGAAATTTAATTGCCTTCAAAATTAATGAAGTGACATTAAAACAACAAGCAAAAAGCCCTCACATATAAAAAGCCCTCACAGACTAAAGTTGTGACAAGTTGAGTATCAAAAGAATAATAATTGCAGTGGAATAAAATAACATTTCGAAATCGAAAAGTAGTGTTCAAAAACAATAAAGCCAGAAAAATCTCACAGAATAAGATTTGATAAAGCATTTCCTTACTGGGAATTTGGTAGCTAAAGTATAATAAGTAAACATCTTTTTTTTTTCCATTGGGAACTATGTTTTGGAGTAAGAACTCCAGTAATTGGGGAAAAGCTCTACATTATAGAAGAGTACAGTTTATTTTGTAAAATAAATGACAGAGTTGAGATACAACTGTTTTAAGCTTGTATTCTTCAAGTAGTATAAGCTCCATATATGTAAGTAAAATTTACAGAATTATAATGAAAATAATTCCAAATCTGAAATCAAAACATTGTAAAACTTCTTTCTGAATAATAAATACATTGAACAATGATAAAATTGAAAATTGTTACAAGAGATTTGAACAGCTAACACACTTAATGTAATGAAAATATATAAAAACCTGCACCATGAAATTCCTAAATGCACATTTTGTACCATATATAATTAATGAAAAAATTAACTTCAATAAATTGATAACAAACATCAAAGAATTATAATGATATCAGCTATTTTCTGGTGACAATTAAATTAAATACTAATTAATTACAAAAAACTACCAAAAAACAAACATATTTCAAAACTTATATAAAAGGCATTACAAAAGAAAGAAAATTTCTAACATTTGTGTAACTAGAAACTTAGAATGAAAGAGTACAGGGGATGGTAGCAATTTTTAATGATACACTAAAAATTTTTCAAAACTGATGAAAGAATTTAAACCATCAATTATTAAAGCTCTACTAACAAAATAAATACAAACAAAATCAGATTATTCACACCATAATCAAACCACTGAAAACTAAAACAAAAAGAAAATCTTAATAGCATTCAGAGAAAAAGAAAATATAGAGTAATAATGTTTTCGTCAGTAACAGTTCCTAAAGATAAAAATGGAGCTGAAAAATTCTTCCTGCCTAGTGATATCATAGCCATCTTAACATTGTAGCACAATGAATTTACTCACATTTGTGGTTATGATTGTGTGAAAGTATTATAAAAATATAACACATAATACTTGATAATGATAATATTAATAAATGACTATGTTATGGGTTTATGTATTACTATATTATACATTTTATTGCCATTTTAGAGTATGTCTTCTACTTATTAAAAAAAGTAGAGTATGTCTTCTACTGATTAAAAAAATAGTTAACTGTAAAACAGCCTCAGGCAGGTCCTTTAGGAAGTATTTCAAAAGAAGACATTGTTATTATAGGAGACCATGAAGCCCTCAACTAGCTTAAATAGAAAGACATCTTACTGAGACTCATTCTAATCAAATTTTCAAAAGTGAAAGTCAAAGAATTTTGAAAGCAACAAAAAACAAAAGCAATCTGTCACATACCAGGGAATGTTCATAAGACTATCAGTGGATTTCTCAGCAGAAACCTTCCAAGCCAAGAATGAATGAGATAAATGAATGAGATAATGTATTCAAAGTGCTGTGAGAAGAAAACTGCTAACCAAGAATATTGTATTTGGCAAAGTTGTTCATTGGAAATAAAAATGAATGAGAAAAAAAATTCTGCAGACAAACAAAAGCCATGGAAATTAATCACCACTATACCTGCATTACAAGAAGCACTGAATGGAGTTCTTCAAGTTTAAAAAGATAAAGATGTTAACTAACAACATGAAAACATATTATAGTATAAAATTTAGTACTAGATTGGTGCAAAAGTAGTTGTGGTTTTTGCCATTAAAATAATGGCAAATATAAAACAGAAATATAGTCAAATTAAGAATATTCTTATAATATAATGGTGGTAAATAAATTACTTTTGCCTCTGGTATAAAAGTTAAAAGACAAAAGAATTAAAAATAGCTTTAATACATTTTTAATGGATGCACTGTATATAAAAGATGTAAGTCTTGATATTAATAACTTAAAATATGGGGAAAGGAGAAGTTAATGTGCAGTTTTTGTATGCAGTCAAAGTTAATTTGTTATCAGCCTAAAATACACTGCTTTAGTGATAAGATGTTTTATGTAAGCCTCATGGTAACCACTAGAAAAATATGTAATATTATATGTAAAAGGTAAAGAAAAAGGAGTCAAAGCATATCCCTACAAAAGCATCATCACATCACAAAGGAAGACGCAAGAAAAAAAGGAACTACAAACAGAAAACAATAAGCAAAATTGCAGTAGTCAGTTCTTACCTTTCAGTAATTACTTGACATGTAAATGGATTAAATTCACTAATCATAGAGCCTATAGACTGGTTGAATGAATGAAAAAATAAGATCCAACTCTAATCCCCTCACCTTTAAGAACACACATAGTTTAAAATGAAGGGATGGACAAAGATATCCCAAGCAAAAGTGAGCAGGAGAGAATATACTTATATCAGATAAAATAGTATTTAAGTGAAAAACTGGCACAAGCCAAAGGTTATTATGTATTAATAAAGGGATCAATTTATCAAGAGGGTATACTAATTATAAATGTGTTTGCACTCAACATTGTTGCACTGAAATGTTTTCAATATAAATTTAAATGTAGTTTATATTTTAAATATAAAAGAAAATATTAACAGAACTTGTTGTGGGAGGAAAAAATAGCTATATGATAATGGTAAGAAACTTTCTTACCCCACTTTCAACAATTAATGGGTCATCCAGACAGAAAATCAAAAGAAAACGGTGGACTTGAAGAACACTATAGACCAGATGCACCTAACAAATATATAGAGAACATTCCATCAACGTGCAACAGAGTAAAAACATTATTTTCAAATATGGATGAAACATTCTTCAGGATAGATTATATGTTAGGCCACAGAATAAATCTTAACAAATTTAAGAAGACCAAAATCATATCAATCAAACTATAATAATGTGAATCTAGAAATCAATAATAGGAAAATCTGTAAATATGTGGAAATTAAACAACACACTTATAGACAACTAAAGGATCATAAAAGAAATCAAAGGAGACATTTTAAAAATCTTGAAACAGTAAAAACTAAAGACACAACACACCAAAACTTATGGGAGATAACAAAAGCACCTCTGCTAGGGAAGCCTATAGTGATAAACACTGTAATTTTCTTTAAAAAATTATAATTTAAAAAAAATTATAGTGTTCATAATTTTTTAAAAATTGTGTTTACATTTTTTCAAAAATCTCAAATAAAAAGACTACCTTTATACCTTGTCTGAACAGAACAATAATAAAAATGTGATTGAAGCAGTAATCAAAAATCTCTCAACAAAGGAAAATCCAAAACTGGATGATGAGCTCAAGGGTGAATTTTACAGAACACTTAAAGAATTATCACCAGTCCTTCTCAAAATCTGCAAAGAATTGAAGAGTAGGGAACAGTTCCAAATTCATTTTACAAGGCCTGCATTACCCTGGTACCAATGCCAGGCAAGAACACTAAAAGGAAAGAAAATTACAGGGTAATATTTCTAATGAGCCTACACACAAAAATCCTCAACAAAGTACTAGAAAACCAAATTCAGCAGCACATTAAAAAGATCACACGCAATGATCAAGTGGGATTTATCTGTGAGATACAAGAATGTTTTAACATACACAAACCAATAAAGAAGATCATCTGCATTAAAAGAATGAAAGATAAAAATCATATTATCATCTCAGTCCATGCAGAAAAAGCATTTGCAGAAATTTAATGTCCTATTATAGTGAAAATTCTCAACCAATTAGGTATAGAAGGATATACCTCAACATAATAAAGCCCATATACAACAAGCCCACAGCTAATATCATACTCGAGTAAAAAGTTGATTTTTTGCTAAGATGAGAAACAAGACAAGAGTGCCTATTCCCACACTACAACTTCTATTTAGCATAGTACTGGAATTTCTAGCCAGAGCAATTAGGCAAGATAAAATAAAAGGCATCCAAATCAGTAAGGAAGAAGTAAATTATCATTGTTTGCAGAAAACATGATCTTACACATAGAAAATCCCATAGACTCTACTAAAACACTGTTAGAACTACTAAATGAGTTTAGTAAAGTTGCTGGATACAAAATCAACACACAAAAATCTATAGCTATTCTACAGCAAATCTGTACACTAAAAAGGAACTATCTGAAAAAGACAAGAAGAATAAAATTTCATTTACAGTAGCATTAAAAAAATAAATATTGAGGAGTAAACTTAATCATGGGGTGAAAGATCAATATACTGAAAACTGTAAACACTGATGAAAGAAATTGAAGAAGACACAAACAAATGAAAAGTTATCCCATGTTCATTGACTAAAGTGATCAGTGTTAAAATATCCTCCCTACCCAAGGAGATTTACAATTCAATACACTCTCTATTAAAATTCCAATGGCATTTTTTACAGAAATTTTTTAAAATCCTAGAATTTGCATGAAACTATAAAATACTCAAAGCAATCATGAACAAAAAGAAAAGCTGGAAGCATCACCCTACCTGACTTCAAAATATGCTACAAAATTATAGCAATCAAAACAGCATGATACTGGCATAAAAACAGACTTATGACTCAGGGAAGAGAACACAGAGCTCAGAAATAATTCCACACATGATGTTCAATTGCTATTTGACAAAGGTGTTAAGAAGACCCAAAGGGTAAAGGGCAGTCTCTTCAATAAATGACATTGAGAAAACTGTATGTCTGTATACAGAAGAATGAAATTGAACCCTTATCTCATAACATACACAAAAATCAATTCAAATGTATTAATACTTTAAATGTAACTAAAGTGTAATGACTTAAATGTAATTAAAGATCTGAAGTTGTAACACTTCTAGAAGAAAACTTAAGGAAAAATTTCTTTTATTATTATTATTATTATTATATTTTAAGTTTTAGGGTACATGTGCACAACGTGCAGGTTTGTTACCTATGTATACATGTGCCATTTTGGTGTGCTGCACCCATTAACTCATCATTTAGCATTAGGTATATTCCCTATTGCTATCCCTCCCTCCTCCCCCCACCCCACAACAGTCCCCAGTGTGTGATGTTCCCCTTCCTGTGTCCATGTGTTCTCATTGTTCAATTCCCACCTATGAGTGAGAACATGCGGTGTTTGGTTTTTGTCCTTGTGAAAGCTTGCTGAGAATGATGGTTTCCAGCCTCATCCATGTCCCTACAAAGGACACGAACTCATCCTTTTTAATGGCTGCATAGTATTCCATGGTGTGTATGTGCCACATTTTCTTAATCCAGTCTATCACTGTTGGACATTTGGGTTGGTTCCAAGTCTTTGCTATTGTGAATAGTGCTGCAATAAACATATGTGTGCATGTGTCTTTATAGCAGCATGATTTATAATCCTTTGGGTATATACCCAGTAATGGGATGGCTGGGTCAAATGGTATTGCTAGTTCTAGATCCCTGAGGAATCGCCACACTGACTTCCACAATGGTCGAACTAGTTTACAGTCCCACCAACAGTGTAAAAGTGTTCCTATTTCTCCACATCCTCTCCAGCACCTGTTGTTTCCTGACTTTTTAATGATCACCATTCTAACTGGTGTGAGATGGTATCTCATTGTGGTTTTGATTTGCATTTCTCTGATGGCCAGTGATGATGAGCATTTTTTATGTGTCTTTTGGCTGCATAAATGTCTTCTTTTGAGAAGTGTCTGTTCATATCCTTCGCCCACTTTTTGATGGGGTTGTTTGTTTTTTACTTGTAAATTTGTTTGAGTTCATTGTAGATTCTGGATATTAGCCCTTTGTCAGATGAGTAGATTGCAAAAATTTTCTCCCATTCTGTAGGTTGCCTGTTCACTCTGATGGTGGTTTCTTTTGCTGTGCAGAAGCTCTTTAGTTTAATTAGGTCCCATTTGTCAATTTTGGCTTTTGTTGCCATTGCTTTTGGTGTTTTAGACATGAAGTCCTTGCCCATGCCCATGTCCTGAATGGTATTGCCTAGGTTTTCTTCTAGGGTTTTTATGGTTTTAGGTCTAACATGTAAGTCTTTGGAAAAATTTCTTGACATTAGTTTGGGCAATGATTTTTTGGATATTGTCTCAAAAGCACAGACAACAAGAGTAAAAATAAACATATGGGATTGCATCAAACTAAAAAGCTTGTACACAGCCAAAGAAACAATTTACAAAGTCAACAGACAATCTAAGGAATGGGAGAAAATATTTGCTATCCATATGTCCTATAAGGGGTTGATACCCAAAATATCTATGGAACATATACAACTCAATAGCAAGGAAACAAATTATCCAATTTAAAATGGACAAAGGACCTGAATAGACATTTCGCCGAGGAAGACATACAAATGGCCACAGGAACATGAAAGAAAAATGCTCCACATCACTAACTTTCAAGGAAATGCAGGTTAAAAATCATATGAGGGATAATCTCACACTTATTAGAATATCTATTATTAATAACTAGAAAATATAAGTGTTGGTAAGAATGTGGGGAAAATGGACAGTTGTGTGCCAACTTGTATACTGTTTCTGGGGATGTAAATTAGGACAGCTATTATGGAAAACAATATGGAGGTTCCTCAAAATATTAAAAATAGAAGTATTATATGATTCAGCAATCCCACATCTGGGTATATATCCAAAGAAAATAAGGTCAGTAAATTAAAGAGATATCTGCACTCTTATATTAATTGCAGCATTATTCAGAATAGTCAAGATATGAAATCAACATAATCATTCAACAGAGATAAACAGATAAAGAAAATTATACATAAATGTATATATATAACATAGAACCACAAAATATCCCAAATACCAAAACACTTATAAGCAAAAAGACACACACATATGCATACACACACACACACACACACACACACACACACACAATGGAATATTATTTAGCCATTAAAAAAGAAGACAGTGCTGTCATTTGTGATGAGATAAATAGACCTGGAGGACGTTAATCTATGTAAAATAAGTCATGCACGAAAAGACAAATACTGCATGGTCTTACTTCTATGACGAATATAAAAAAAGCAAACTCATTGAAACAGAGGACAAGAACGATGAGTTGCCAGAGGGAAGAAGGTGGGGAGAATGAGAACATGTTGGATAAATGGTACAAATTTTTGGTTATGAAGGATGAATAGGTTGTAAAGATCTCATGTAGAGGATAGTGGCTTTAGTTAATAATACTGTATTTTATACTCAAAATTTGCTGAGTCTAGATCTTAAGTTTTCTCACTCGGAAAAAAACTAGGTGAGGTGATGGATTTGTTCATTACCTTGATTACAGAAATCATTTCACAATGTGTACATGTTTCAAAACGTCATGTTGTACACTGTAACTATACACAATTTCATTTCTTATTTGTTCTTTAATAAGGTTGGAAAAAAATAAAAAGAGTTAATAGTGAAAAAAGCACACTTCATGCACAAATTTTAAGAAGTTTTGTTATAAAGAAGAGTCAACAAATGGGAATGTAAAGTGGAAATGGATAAATACACAAATTGAGTTTAAAACAAAAGACAAGAAGTGTTGAGTATATTTGTGTTGTTGAGATTCATCTTCTGAAGAAGGGCATTAATGATTAAGGAAAAATAAGATGAAATTGCAAAAGATGTCCCTGTCCAACTGAGAATGACGGGGAACAAAAGACAAAAGTAATTGTAGACCATTAGAAAGTTGTCTTTCTAACGACAGAACACTGCTTCATTTTCCTACAGGTAATTTCCTGAGAGTGAGGAGGAATTGATGGTGGGGGCGGGGTGGCTTTCAGAAATAATAAGAGGTTATGAAATTTTTGTCTCAGGAAACATTTATTGGTGGGACTGTTCAACAGTATTCACTGGCAAATGAAAAACAAGTTATACTGGTTCTGTAATTTGCCAATGATCCTCCAGGACATCAACACTTAAACTAACAGTATTTAAAATCTTGCCAAGACTGAGTATTATTAATACTTGTTATCTATGCCAATGTGATATGTGAATTTTTAAACTTCTTTATATTCTATGTTTATTTTATTATTAGGTAAAGTGAGAATGTTTTATTGTGTTTGTTTATTGTTATATTGATTGGAAAAGAGTAAGGCTAGAAGAAAGGACACTTAGAAGATTGTTGGCATAGCGCAGGTTGAGCATCCCTAATCTGAAAATCTGAAATCCAAAATGACCTAAAATCTGAAACTTTTTGAGTGTAGACATGACATTCAAACCTCATGCTCAAAATAAATGCTCTTTGGACCATACTTGATTTCAGATTTACGGATTAGGGATGCTCAACCTGTATAAATGAATATAATGGTGGCCTGAATACACTAAATATTAGTATGTTTGTGTATATATAGATACACACACACACACACACACACAGACTAATATATATTATGTAACATTAGACTCAAAATAAAGCACAATGAGTCTAGAAGAAAACCAGCTGCCTGTCCTCCAGGAAGCTTAAAGGGTGACATTATTTTGATGAATTTAACCACACTTTTCTCAGTCTGGATCCCAAGCTTATGGGTTTCCTAAAACCAAGTTTTATCAGCAATTGAGAAAGAATATATTTCCCAGTGGGGAGCCTCATGTGAACAAAGCCAATAAAATTAAATTTATGTATATTTTTCATCTTCAAAATAGAATAAAATGAGTTATATTTACCAACATATCTGGAACTAGATGACGAATACATGATAGCTTATTGTTATATATAAAATCAAAATGTTAATAGATTAATTACCACTGAGAAATAGAACTATCAGTCCGAGTGTTATTTTTGCATAATCAGGGCAAATTACACTTACACACAAGGAAAAACAATTTTCGTTATAAGCTTGATTAAAAAAATGGATTGGAGAGGAAATAAAGGCAAACATTTTTTACAAACTTTTAAAAGTGTGATTGTAAAGGAAAGAAAAGATTAAAATGGTGGCTGAAACAGAAAGTCTTGTTAAAGAACGTTGAAAGTTTAGTATTTTGTTTTATTAAGATAGTGTTATGGGTTGAATTGTGTCCCCAACCAAAAGTATATATGTATATATTTTGAAGTCCTAACCCCACTACTTTGCAATGTGACTTTTTATTTAGAAATAGGGTTATTGCAGATGTTACTAGTTAAGATGAGGTCATACTGGAGTAGGGTTGGCCTCTCATCCAATATGACTGTATCTTCATAAGCACATGGCCATGTGAAAACAGAGACACAGGTAACACCACAGGACATCAAAAGCAGAGAAGCGAATTAAGTGTCTGCAAGCCAGGGAACACCAAAGATTACCAGGAAACCACCAGAAGCTACGAAGAGGTAGCCCAGAATTGTGAGACCATAAATTTCTGCCTTTGTGATACTTTGTTACAGCAGTCCTAGAAAACTAACATTGATAAGGAGATTCAAGAAGCTTTAAATGTTGTTGAGAAACAGTTACCAGGAAGGGAGACAATGAATATAGAGAAAGAGGGACTATTGATGGAGTATGTTCCTGGAAGAGAAGACAGGAAATACTACCTCAGAGAATGGCCCTGGGAGGAAAGACACTTCTTGAATTTTATTGAGAGGAAAAAAGGAAGGTGAGGTAATTCCTACCTATGATTCCCATTTTCTCTAAAATTTATGAGGTAAAATCATCATCTGATGATGAACAAATACCTGGTTTCATAGAAGATCTGGGAGAATAGAAAAGATTGAAATAACTTCCGTAGAGAATAAGAAAGAAAACTGAGGACCTACAAGATTGGCAGTCTCAAGTAGAACATTAATAAATGAATGCTTTTGCAGTTCTGTTTGATATGTAGAAAATTAAACTTATATTTTTATTTTCTTTATTTGTCCTACTTTGAAAGACTAATTTAATAATAAATATTATAAATATTATAATTTGAAACCAATAATAGTTATTCATACGTTTTGTTGCCCCCTCACATCATCTGAGAAAATCATTCATTCATTTCATGGCCTGTATTCATGTTGTTGGTATCCTAGATTTGCTTACCTAATAGGAAATGTGTAATCACTGAATTAAAGCTTGTGGAAGCTACATAACCAGAAAAAGTGGAATTCCCATTAGATCTATAAATTTACCTAGCCCTTGAGTTTATTTCAATATATGCAGTCATTTATTAAGTAAAATGACATACTAACATTTTACAGTTTGAAATGTGTAATCAATGGGTCCTATCATGGTATCAGTCAAATAACATAGAGACAGAATTGTTCATTAGCATATTTAAGAGTTTATTACTATAGATAAAACTCATCTAATTAACACAAATATGTAGTAATAAGCCAGTGTGGAGTTTGAGAAGATGCTTATGATTTCTTGAGACATAGGTGTAAGATGTGTAAAATAATATTTAGTTTCCATCCCCTATCCACACAAGTAAATAAATATCTAATTAGCTATAGGTCTGCGAAATCTTAATAGAATCTCTATTCATGAGGAGATAAAGAAAAACTTAGCATAATAGTATAAACATTTAAAAATAAAATGTTTAAGCACTAAAAACAATCATATATTTATGAAGGATAAGTCATTCTAAACTAAGCCCACATTATTTTGATGTGGTAACTAGTCCATTGTTTAGAAGTGTTATATTTTTATATATATGTATATATGTGCATATGTACATACATAAACTTATGTATATGTATTTGATTTACATTTACCTATGTTTACAAAATGAAGACACAGTCAAGCTGATTAGTTATTAAAATAATGAACTAATATAGCACTGTGTTGATACTAATTGTATAGAATGTTTTTCAAAAGAGAACCAAAATCTTTACGTTAAGACTTGTCTATCTTCGTAGAGGCCAACTCCTCCTTCAAATTTTCCTCTTCTCAGTAGCAGAGCTGTGTGGCATGGAGCTCAAAAGCATAAGCTCTGCAACTATTCAACCACATTAGCAATTCCACTCTCCTGGTCACTAGCTATGAGACCTTGGAAAATTATTTATTTCTTATGTCCTACAATTTTCTTATCTGTAAAATGGAAAAATATTATTTTGTAGCATTGTTGTGAGAATTAAATGAGTTATTGCATTAAGAATATTTGGAATCTCAGCACGTTAAGAGGCCAAGGTGCAAAGATTGTTTGAGGCCAAGAATTCAAGACCAGCCGGGGCAACATAGTGAGACCCTGTTTCTACAAAAAAGTTAAAAAATTAGTTGTACATGATGGTGGACACGATAGCTACTCTGACATGGGAGGATCACTTGAGCCCACGAGTTCCAGTTTACAGCAAGCTATGATAGCACCACTGCACTCCAGCATGGGCAATAGAGTGAGACTGTCTTAAAAAAAAAAAAGGTATTTGGAGGCAGGGCGTGGTGGCTCACGCCTGTAATCCCAGCACTTTGGGAGGCCAAGGCAGGCGGATCATGAGGACAAGAGATCGAGACCATCCTGACTGACATGGTGAAACCCCATATCTACTAAAAATACAAAAATTATCTGGGCATAGTGGTGTTTGCCCGTTGTCCTGGCTACTCGGGAGGCTGAGGCAGGAGAATCGCTTGAACCCGGAGGCGGAGGTTGCAGTGAGCGAGATCACACCACTGCATGCCAGCCTGGTGATACAGCAAGAGTCCATCTCAAAAAAAAAAAAAAGTATTTGGAGCAGAACTTGAGCCTGACACAAATTAAGAACTAAATAATATTAAATATTATAATAAGCATTTATTATATTCTCTATCTTGGCTAATAGCATTGTCGTCAATTTGCACAAGCTGGAAATCTGGGCATGAGCTTTAAATCCCACCTTTTCATCACATATGTGTCATATATAATTTGTAGACCATATGCCTGGTTTAATATTTAATATTTAAGGTTTAATTTATGTCTTCAGTTTCTCACTTGGACAATTAGGTCTGTCTCATAAGTCTCTCTAATCTCATCTGCTCACACTCAGATTTGTTTTCCACATCATTTACTATATCATATTTCTGATATCCAAATCTAATCATACGATTTCTTTTCTTGTAAGGTTTTAAAAGTTTTCAGGATAAAGTTCAAATGACTCACCATTACACATCGAGTTGATTATAAGAGGTCACTGTTCTCTGAACCTGTTCTGCATCTCTACACCTTACTGCTCTGCACTATTTTCTCTCCATCTCCCACTTGGAGTGCCTTTCCCTCCCTTCTCTGCTTAATCATGATGCCCTTTTCTTCTCATCTTGCATTAGTCATCCTCTCTCTTTCACCTTTTAGCACAATTATTCCTTCATAACAAGAGCACGAATAACAATAGTTAACATTAACATACAATTATGTGTCACACACTATTATAGAGACAGATAATACCTCATTTATGCCTCAAAACAATTCAATAATATGGGTAATGTTATCATCCTTATTTAACAGATGAGAAAACTGGAACCAAAGAATTAAACACTTGTCCAAGACCACCTGGCTGATGAGATATGGAGCAGATTTTGAATCCATACATTATTATTTGAGAGCTAAAGTTCTGAAATACTAAATAATACTGCCACCCCAAATACAGAACCTGTATGTTACTGCATATCATACTATCATAAAAATCAACCTCTCTATCTCTTCCAAAGTACATTGTTTTCTTCATATTGGAATCTCCAGTGCTTAATTCAGTAGTGGGAATACAGAATCCATAATCATTGATAAAAGAACAAATAAATAAATGGATAAATGAGCAAGCTCAAATAAAATAAATAGCCAGTTTCTAGAGGATTACCTTTCCCACCCTGTGGAAATCATGTTTATTCATTTTTATGATTCCCACTTCTTTATGTTTTTCTTTCAACCTCGTTATGGGAGGAACATAGGATAATTAAATTTAAAAGTTATGCTACAGCTAAATTAATGTTTGTCCAGATCTATACAACTGCAAAGAAATCAGGCCATAAGAGAACTGTTTGCCATTGTAAATAATGCTACAGCGAATGTGGGAGTACAGATATATCTTGGCATACTGATTTCAATTTCTTTGGACATATATCCAGAAGTGGAATTTTACAATTATTATTTGTCAATTAAAAATACAATTAAGTCTTTAAAAAAGAACTGTGCTTGACTTGATTTGTCAGTTTTTCAAGTCCTGAAAGTGCTAGCGTTAGTGCTTATGGAAACTGTTAAGATAGATTTTCATCAAATTGAGCCATTTGAATTCTGAAAGTCTGATCTCTTTTTCCAGGGTTGTTAGATATAGCCACTGTAATAAAAAATCGTATAAGTGGAATTGTTTTAATATTCCAAAGTCAAGACTAAAAAGTGCATATATTTAGTCAGTAGAGTGTAGCCTCAGCATAATTTTAAAAGCTTCTCATGGATATGCGAAAGAATGGTCCCATTCAGCTGAAATACATGATTTGATTCCTGTCTAGATTTCTGAAAATATTCCTCCTGGGCCAGTGAGAGTAGCCACATTAGAGGTTTTCCAAAAAGTTAGATTTAGTGTTACAATATACATCTTTCTTCATTTAGCCTCTGACTATTTAGAGGCTTTCAACCTCATTTCTTAAATGTCATCACTTTTTAAAAAAGAGTACCTGAAATGGAAATCATACCATGAGGTTTTAGTTTCTATTTATTTATCTATTTAACTTCCAACATTTTTCCTAGAAAGGAAAGATATAAAATATTGTATAGGCTTTCTATTTTAGCTTAAATTCAAGTACTTTGATGGTTTTATTTTTAATTTTCAAACATAAGGGGATTTTTGTCTTATTAACTTGTAATTGCATTGTATCAAAAATATATTTTAATATAATTTTTGAATAAAATTTTGATATGGAAAATTTTGTTAGGTCATTTTGGATAAAAGTCAAATTCTAGGAATCTATTGTAAGAAAACAACTGAGAACATATACAAAGATATAGTCACAAGGACTTTCTATACATTTTCTTTATAAACACAACAATTTTGGGAAAAATATGATCATATGAGTTATTCAAATGTGCAAAATAAATCACTGTAATTAAAAATTGTGATTCAAAGAAATTTAATAACATGGAAAGACATTTAAAAATTATATGAAAAGAAAATACTAAAATGAAATATATTTAGTATGTTTTCATTCTGAGTATATATGAAAGACAATACTCTGAAATGCTACTATTATTGTATAATAAGTCTGAGGATGATTTGCATTTATTTTACTTTTCCATATTTTTGAAGTTTTTAATATTATTACTTTTGTTTTTTAAAACCCTGTATTAATGTAAACTATACACAGAACTAAAATTTTAAAGTTCTATTCGATTTGATTTACTCTGAGTGTTAAGACAAAATTAATGCAAACAGAAAGTTTAATGGGCCTTGAGAAGGGACAGTTAAAAATTCTCTTCAAAATACAACAACAATTGCTGATGTATTTCACATACATACACATAAAATTTCTACTACTGCTGCTGAAATTTCTTTAGATGGGCTGCCTATACCCTGCCTCATTTACTCAGACTCAGGACTTTCTTCTAAACGTCTAGAATTGCTTCAGGATTATCTAAAATCTTTAAAACAAAAATGGACTTCTATTATTAATTCATATCCTCAAGGGATCATTTACTGATGTTATATCACACAAATTTAACATAATATTGGAAAATTTTCACAAAGTTCTGTAAAAGTTGTATGCTGTGGGAAGCTAATAAATTTTTTTTTGCATCTGTTCTTATTTTGATTAATCTTTCCTTTGCACATCATTACTTTTCCACAGACTGAATGAATTTGGAATTTATTTAGTTTAGCCATTTTACTTTTAAGTCAGAAAAATTAAAATAAAGATAAATTATTCTTACTGGCTAATCAGTCTACATGGTAAAATATAGACACATGTTGATTTATAAAACACTATCTGATCCATAATAAAATACTTAGAATACTCTAAATAAAACGAAAATTCAGCCTTTAAAGGGCTTCAAAACTGAAGACTAGTAAATTTTAAAATCTCAGTGAAGAGTTTTTAAAATGCAGAATAGCATGAAGAGGTAGATTAGATCTGGGGGAAATCAGGTATCCCATAACACATGTTTGGAGTTAAAACTTTCCTGGATTAAATAAATAAATTATATCAAATTTTGCAATAAAATGACAATGATTGACACAATAATATACTTTTAATTTATAATTAAATAGTATATTCAAATGATCATATGATTCAGTTTTTTTAAATGTGTGTGTGTGTGTGTCGGCAGGGGCTTTGGGAAGGGTGTGCAGAGATGCATATATAGTTATCAGGTCGTCTTGAGCAATGAAATTATTGGTGATTTTATTTTCTCCTCTATATTAATCTACTTTTAAACTAGTTTTATTATAATTAAAGTTGTTTTTTATTTAAATTAGTCTAATTGCTAGTTATAAAACTAGAATATAAAACTGGAATCTTAGAACCACTAGTTCTCTCTTTTACAAACTATAAAGATAATTCCTTAAGCAAACAGGGTCAGCAAAGCATTTAGAGTCAATAATATTTTCCTATTATTAAATATCTACTTAAAAGAAGCATTAGCCGGGTGCAGTGGCTCACGCCTGTAATCCCAGCACTTTGGGAGGCCAAGGCGGGTGGATCACGAGGTCAGGAGATCGAGACCATCCTGGCTAACATGGTGAAACCCCGTCTCTACTGAAAATACAAAAAGATTAGCCAGGCGTGGTGGCAGGCACCTGTAGTACCAGCTACTCGGGAGGCTGAGGCAGGAGAATGACATGAACCCGGGAAGCGGAGATTGCAGTGAGCTGAGATCACGCCACTGTGCTCCAGCCTGGGCAACACAGCGAGACTCCGTCTCAAAAAAAAAAAAAAAAAAAAAAAAGAAGCATTATGCCTACAAGTATCATCAAGTATTTATCTCTTTTATGTAGAGAGAATTTGAAAGAGCATGTATTATTTAGGATAACTTTGCTAAAATAGTTAATGCCATAGACAAAGAAATGAAAAAGTATAAATATTAGAAATGAAAAGATAAATACCATTATTGCAAATATAATTCTCTATCTAAAAAGCACACAGAAAATAAACTGAAAAACTCTTGAAACTAGAATACAGTTCAGTAGCTGGGTAGTTAAAAATATAACAATAATAGCTTTTAAAATAACCATTAAGAAACAAATACTTGAGACAAATCTCATTGGAAAATATTTTACTTTATTCTATTTTTATGAGACAGGGTCTCATTCTGTCACCCAGGCTGGAGTCCAGTGGCATGATCACTGCTCACTGTAGCCTCAACCTCCCAAGTCTCAATGGATCCTCCTGCCTCAGCCTCCCATATAGCAGGCACTACAAGTGCGTGCCACCATGACTGGATAA
Source organism: Pan troglodytes (assembly GCF_028858775.2). Lineage (NCBI taxonomy): Eukaryota > Metazoa > Chordata > Mammalia > Primates > Hominidae > Pan > Pan troglodytes. Next base: position 107,935,351 of record NC_072403.2, read on the forward strand.
TTTTTGTATTCTTCTTAGAGACGGAGTTTTGCCATGTTGCCCAGGCTGGTCTTGAACTCCTGAGTTCACGGGATCCACCCTCCTCAGCCTTCCAAAGTGCTGGGATTACAGGTGAGAGCCACCACTCCCAGCAGGCAAATATTTTAAATAGGTTCACTCAATTCTTATTTCAACAACTCATAATTTGCCTTCCTATGTGCTACAAAGGCTTAAAATCTAATGCAAAATCTTATGCTCCTTGTTACAGGATATCAGCAATATAAGTATTTGATTTGGTTTCTAAAAATTATATGCACGTATGCAAGATTTAGATGCAAAATGAATGCTGTGAGATGCTCTCTACGTGAGGGGAGTTCACATGTTCTGTAAAGCATGGAAATAGAGGCATTTGGTTCTTCTGGAGCAACTATGCTAACAATATGGTATCCAGTTCCCTCACTATCATTGGTGTGGAGCAAAAGTTTCTGATGACAGAAATATTTCTATCATGTGATTGGGCAGTTTTACTGGCTGCATTGTTCCTGTTGGGGTAACAGCAGAACATGGTATTCTAGAATCTCTCACTGAGTGTGTAAGCTATCTGATGTCTTAAAATAAATTTATTTTCACTTACAATAACAAGATCTGACTTTATTCTTGACAACCAAACTATCTGACAAATTCAATGGAGCATTATTAGATAAACAGATAGATGATAGGTGAATAGATTATCTAAAAGGACATATATATATGCATAAATATTAACATTGGGTGTATTCTGGATCATAATATTTGGAGTAATATTAACCTTGCTTATTTAAAAAAAGCTTTTCATTATTCTAATAATGTATACTAATATATATTTGCTACTAATATGTATATGTATATACTAATATGTATTTGTTGAAAAGAAGCTATGCAATATAAAGTGGACATAAGAAGTCCACCCAGAGATTTTCTTCACTATGCCATGATTAAATAGAAAATACCACCTAAAGTAGAATCATCTCTGTGGTTGAGATAGCCAGCTATCCACCAAACAGATAACACACAAGCAAATAAACAGATATTGTTTGCCTCTTCTTGAGAACACAACTAGACTAGAGTTAGCCTCCCTTGCAATTGAGTGTAGACACATGGTTGTTTTAATGAAGGTACTGTAAAGAGAAGTCATGTGTACAACTTCCAAAAGTGGCTCAAATAAACCTCCCATGAGCAACCTCTATGCTGTCCATTCTCCATTTCTGGCTGATGGTTATGCCCCTGGTGACCTTGGAATCCACATATTGAAGATGGCAAAGTAGCCATCAGTCTGCCTGGGATGTCTGCAAAGCGAAAATGCAGCTATCAACCCAAATAACAGCCAGGAGAATTAGTTGAGAAAGAAATAGGCTGGGCATGGTGGCTCACTCCTGTAATCTCAGAATTTCCGAAGGCCAAGGCAGGAGAATCAATTGAGTTCAGGAGTTTGAGACCAGCCTGGGCAACATGGCAAAACCCTGTCTCTACCAAAAATACAAAAAATTAGCCATGCATGAGGGCAGGCACTTGTGGTCCCAGCTACTAGGGAGGCTGAGGTAGGAGGATCTCTTGAGCCTGGGAGGCAGAGGTCAGAGTGAGCCAAGATTGTGCCACTGCACTCCAGCCTGGGCAACAGAGTTAGACCCTACGCCAAAAAAAAAAAAAAAAAAAGAAAAGAAAAGAAAAGAAATTAACCAGGCTTTTTTTTTTTTTTTGGCACTGGAAGTTTGGGGTCTGTTGTGTCAGCATACTCAACATTAATACAGTCTCCATCTTTCATTATCTACCTTCTCCTCTGGCCTTCATCCCTTCAAATTAAGACTTCTGTGGTGTTATTCTGTGCTTTTTATTTGCTTTCCCCAAAAGCTGTCTGCTTTTAGTAGCTGGAGACTACTTCTTAAAAGAAGTCTCATCTGTAATAACACAGAAATTGTTCAAAATTTATAATGTTGTCCCTTTCCCAAAGATTCAATGTTGATAAATTGCTTTTTATTTTCTTATTTTTATGTGGACATTCCTATCATGTAATTAAAAAAAATGAGTGCCTGTTCTTACATTGACATATGTTACTAACATTTTGATTTGGAATGATTTATTACTTTTATTTTATTAGCATTCTTTAATTTTTCTGTAACAAACAGAAATTACTTATGCAATGTTTAATAAGAAAATTCTACAAAGTTTATTAAAGATATTAAAGTTAAAATAGATATTTAGCTTAGTGTTCATTTAAAACTTTGAATTCAATTAAATTCAAGTTCAGGTATTGACGAAAAAAAAGTTTGTTATTCCCAAACTGGCTTTCATTTCTCAATAAAATTGTGTGGACAGGCCTGTCATATTCACAAATATAGGCAAGAGAGTATGCATTCAGAGGATGTTCTCCCTTTTTAGTTTTCTTTTTTTTTTTGAAACAGAACCTTGCTCTGTCACCCAGGCTGGAGTATAGTGGCATGATTATAGCTCACTATAACCTTGAACTCCTGGTCTGAAGTAATCCTGTCACCTCAGCCCCCTGAGTAGCTGAGACATGTACCACCAAGCCAGGCAATTTTTATTTTAAGAAATAGGGTCTTATTATGTTGCCCAGGTGTGTCTTAAACTCCTGGCCTCAAGCAATCCTCCTCCCTCAGCCTCCCAAAGTGTTGGGATTACAAGCATGAGCCACCATGTCCTGCTCCTTTATAATTTTTACCTTTCAGTTTCTAATATCTTCCAGAATCAGGAATTAAAAAGCTGCATCTTGTTGTGGGAAGTCAGGGACCCTGAATGGAGGGACCAGCTAGAGCCACGGCAGAGGAAATATAAATTGTGAAGACTTCATGGACATTTATCACTTCCCTAATAACACTCTTATAATTTCTTATGCCTGTCTTACTTTAATCTCTTAATCCTGTTATCTTCATAAGCTGAGGATGTAAATCACCTCAGGTCCAATGGGATGATTGTGTTAACTATACGAATTGATTGTAAAACGTGTGTTTGAAAAATATGAAATCAGTGCCCCTTGTAAAAGAACAGAATAACAGCGATTTTCAAGGAAAAAGGGAAGACAACCATAAGGTCTGACTGCCTGCGGGGTCAGGCAGAATAAAGCCATATTTTTCTTCGTTCAGAAAGCCTATAAGTGGATGTGCAAGTAGGAGAGATATCGCTAAATTCTTTTCCTAGCAAGGAATATAATATTAAGACCCTAGGAAAAGAATTGCATTCCTGGGGAAGGTCTATAAATGGCCGCTCTGGGAGTGTCTGTCCTATGTGGTTGAGATAAGGACTGAGATACACCCTGGTCTCCTGCAGTACCCTCAGGCTTACTAAGATTGGGAAACCCCAGCTCTGGTAAATTTGAGGTCAGACAAGTTCTCTGCTCTCGAACCCTGTTTTCTGTTAAGATGTTTATCAAGACAATAAGTGCACCACTGAACATAGACCCTTATCAGGAGTTCTGATTTTGTCCTTGCCCTGTTTCCTCAGAAGCATGTGATCTTTGCTCGCTTTTTGCCCTTTAAAGCATGTGACCTACTCCCTGTTTGTACACCCCCTCCCGTTTTGAAACCCTTAATAAAAACTTGCTGGTTTTGTGGCTCAGGTGGGCATCACGGACTTACTGATACGTGATGTCACCCCTGGTGGCCCAGCTGTAAAATTCCTCTTTTTGTACTCTTTCTCTTTATTTCTCAGACCGGCCGACAATTAGGGAAAATAGAAAGAACCTATGTTGAAATATTGGGGGCAGTTTCCTCCAACAGAATCTTACTTCAAAACCTCCTATACATGACTACTAAGCATTCCTGCCCATAAGGGCCACAATCTCAACTCTGATTTTCAGAAGTCCCTAGATCATTCAAGGTCCATTTCTACTGTTGCCCACTCTGTGAACCCTCCAGGATTCCTCAAACAGATGTACTCATGTCTCCATTTATATATCTTCATTTGACATTTGTATATGATACTTTCCAGACCAGGTCTTTTATCCAAGAGATCTTAATATCTTCTGTGCCTCTCTATAAACTGCAAGCTTCTTGAGGTCCAGAACTGTGTCTCATTTGTCTTTAAATTCTCTATGTATCTTAGCATTGCAGAATACAGATAAATGATGTTTACCATATTTTGTTGAATTAAATTAAGCAAATATCTAAGTTTAGTCAGTATTTCTGCTTCTAATCTGTCACTAAATCCCTGTTTCCACAACAATCCTAGGTGATAGGAGATCTGCCTTCCAAGAATAATGTGTGGATGCTGGTGGCAAGATATACTGGAGTCCCAGATGGAATAAATAGGAAGAAAGTTGTTTCTGAAATCACCAATGCGAATATCCTTAGGAAAAAAAAAAATTGAACAGCAGCTCAGCAGAACCTGAATCCTGTACTCTTGCTTTCCTCCCCCGAGACATGAGATTCATCACCCACTCCACCACCTTCTCCACTAACTGCCTGCCCATGGGGTCCATCCAGTTGCTTGCCAGCAGTCTGGCTATCCTTTATGCAAGCGCCACGGGCTCTAGCTCCTGGATCTTTTCTTTCAGCTCCACCAGCTTCTAGGTAGACTGGGGGACTGGGGATCTGGTAGAAATAGTGGGGCATACAGAGTAAGAATGAGGCCATGACAGGCCTGAATAACTGCCTAGCCTCCTACCTGGACAGAGTGGGTGGCCTGGAGACTGAGAATCGGAGGCTAGAAATCAAAATCTGGGAACATCTGGAGAAGAAGGGGCCACAGGTCAGAGACTGAGGACATTATGTTAAGACCACAGAGGACTTCAGGGCTCAGACTTTTGCAAATTCTGTGGACAATGCCTGCATTGTTCTGCAGATTGGCAGTGCCTATCTTGCTGCTGATGATTTTAGAGTCAAGTAGGAGACAGAGCTGGCCATATGCCCATCTGTGGAGAGCCACATTCATGGGCTCAGGAAGGTCACTGATGACACCAATGTCAGTCAGCTGCAGCTGAAGACAGATCTCGGCTCTCAAAGAGGAGCTGCTCTTCATGAAGAAGAACCACAAAGAGGAAAAAACAAAAAGACTTAAAAGCCCAGTTTGCCAGGTCTGGTTTGACCATAGAGGTAGATGTCCCTAAATCTCAGGACCCCAGCAAGATCCTGGCAGATCAGTGTGACGAGCTGGCTCAGAAGAAGCTAGAGGAACTGGAAAATACTGGTCCCAGCAGATTGAGGACAGCACCACAGTCCTCACCATGCAGTTGCCAAAATCAGAAATGCAAGGTGATGCTCACGGAGCTGAGAGGTAGAGTTCAGTCCTTGGAGATCAACCTGGACTCCATGAGAAATCTTAAGACCAGCTTGGAGAACAGCCCAAGGGAGGTGGATGCCCACAATGCCATGCAGATGGAGCAGCTCAATGGGGTTCTGCTGCACCTGGAGTCAGAGCTGGCACAGACTCTGGCAGAGGGGTGGCGCCAGGCCCAGGTATATGAGCAGGGCCTGCTGAACATCAAGGTCAAACTGTCGGCTAAGCTGGCCACCTTACTGCTGCCTGCTGGAAGATGGGAGGGACTTCAATCCCGGTGATGCCCTGGATAGCAGCAACCCCATGCAAGCCTTCTGAAAGACCACCACTTGCAGGATAGTGGACGGCAAAGCAGCATCTCCCACCAATGACACTAAAGTTCTGAGGTTTTGAGGCAGCAGAAGCAAGGTGTCCTTTGGGTAACAGGAGGCCAATAAAAAGTTCAGAGGTCCAAACAAAAATCGAACAGCAGTTTTGGTCACCCAATGTCAGGAGTTTTTAGATTTAGCTCTATATCAACTAACAGGATTGATAGAGAACCGAACTAATTTTTCAAAAGTTCTATCATTGGGAAATGTATTCCATGCTTTAAACACCTCACCAAAAACTGTCTTCGGGATAAAATATATTCTTTGTTTTTAAACTTATTATAGTAAAAACAACTGGCAACTTCACAGAGTCCACTATCAATCCTAGAAGTGCATTCTCTGTGCAGAAGTTATCTCAGTTTAGTTGCTACACTGAACTATACAGAATGATAGATCTTTTTGTAATTTTATGATCTATCTTGAGTAGAAAATTTTGTAGTCTTGTCAGGTATAAGAGTTATGATGTGCCACAAATATTTGTCTTATCACAGAAAGCTTAAACTTAGGGAGGAGGTATATAACTTTTCTGGTCCTATTTAATCTCACTGAGTTAGCATGTTTTATGTTTCAATAGCAAATGTATACTGAAAAGGCAGAGAAACATTGAAATAAAAGGGAAAATACAGAAATAATATTTCATTATCTGGATGTCGTTAGTTTATAATTTTCTCCATAGATTTTAAAAAGTGGAGAAAACTGATTACAATAAAAATATATGCTTTTATTATTTATCACTAACTTACTCCAACAGAAGTAATTTTTGCATTGAACAAATCTAGGATTTTTTTCAAAAATTTCAATTAAATATTATATATTTATTTTTGTATATATAATAATATTCTATACATATAAATATATGTATGTTTGTATATATAATTGTATAAATAATATTCATAACAACATGAACATATTGAAATATTATTCATCCATAAAAAAGAATGAGGTTCTGATACATGCTAAAACATGGAAGAAACATGAAATCATTGTGTTAGATTAAATAACCAGACACCAAAAAACACATATTTTGTAATTCCACTCACATGAAATATCTAGAATACGCAACTTCAGAGAAACAAAAAGAAGATTAGAGATTACCAGGGCCTGAGAGAGGAGCGAAGAGGGTATTACTGCCTACTGGTCGCAGAGTTTCTATTTGAGTTGATGAAAACATTTTGAAAATAGCAATTATGGTTGTACAACGTTGTGAATGTGATTAATACCTCTGAATTGAACACTTACGAAATGGCTAAAATAACAAATATTATGTTACATATTTTGCCATGATTAAAAATAATTAAAAATTAAAATTAGTAAGCAGTGATATAGCAAAAAAAGCATAACATTGTGTTTTATGTCTGTTGCTACTCTGACCTGTTTAACTTAGATTAAAATTTTTATTTGTTTATGAATATAATCAAGAAATGAGAATAAATCAAGTAGCCTTACACCTGACATTGACTAGTTATTATGAAAAAAACCTAGACTTTTGGAAAATAAATAACTATGGAATCTATAACATAGTTTTAAGAGTTCTTCCCCAAACATCATGGTCAGATTTTTCAAACTAGTAGAGTAATCACTGATTGAAGAAATGAAAGATCTGTTTTGGGGCGGCTAACATATGGGCTCAAGAGTTTCGAATTCATGAATGATCTTATTAAACTGTTAAAATATATTTATATAAAAATAATACACAACACTAATATAAAACACAATAAATATAAAAATAAAGATAATACCAAACACCAAAGCAATTAGTGATATTTTATTTTTGTTAAATTAGTTTTAATGATTATTGTTTAATACATTTGTATTGATACTTGATTTTAAGATAATTCTTTGAAATGATGTGATACATTTTTTATGACCCACAAGTAATGAAGGTAGCCAAGCAGAAATAAGGAGAAGAGTCGTTGAGAAAAATGAAGTCCTCTGGTCACTCTTTCTCTGGCAAATAATGGAGACATTCAAGTTTGTTAAAATTTAATGGTGAAAGTTTAATTATTCAGTTGTCTGCTTGAAGTTTCAGCAGGTTCACAGCACTGGATCAAGCAGGGTTTTTTTTTTTTTTTTGGTATGTGGAATGGGCATTATATGCATAGCATTTTATAAACTTTTGAAGAATATGTGATATTCATTAACAGAGGTCATTCTTTTCCTCTTTTGCAGGACACTTTGCAGCTGTTTATATATGTGTCCATTGAAAATATGTTATCTTATTCATTTTTTTTTCTTGAATCCCATTGATCTGCTAGATAGATTTAAATGGTAGTGTAAGAAATCAGTCATTTCTGTACTTTTTTTATTGGCCCCAAAGCCCTTTTCTCTCTTATCACTTAATAAAATCAAATCTTCAAAGTTTTTTCTGATGGATTCTAAAAATGGGAGTTGAGCAGTTGGCACCATCAGTTGGTTCAATGTTGCTAAATCTTTTCCAATCTTTATTCATTTCTTTATATTTTTGGTTAGTACAATGATTTTTTTTTTTTGCCACCAGAGAAACCCTGCAAAATCATTTGAAAGCTTTAGCCATTTTTCATGAAGGACAGAATATTTTACTTCACGTATCAACTCCCTTATTCTTTAAAGATCTAGAAATGGGGAACACTTTTGCACTACTGATGGTGGGAATGTAAACTTGCACAACCATTATAGAAAACGGTATGGAGATTCCTTAAAAAACTAAGACTAGATCTACCTTTGATCCAGCAATCCCACTGTTGGGTATCTATCCATAGGGAAAGAAGTCATTATATGAAAAAGACACTTGCACATGCATGTTTATAGCAGCACAATTTGCAATCGCAAAAATGTGGAACCAGCCCAAATGTCCATTAATCAACTAGTAGGTAAAGAAAACATTATACATACATATATCTATATATATATAGAGAGAGATATGATATACACATATACATATATAATACCCACATCATGTATATCATATTCCATATATACTATACACACACACACACACACACCATGGGATAATACTAAGCCATAAAAAGGAATGAAATAATGCCATTTGCAGCAACCTGGATGGTGTTGGAGACCATTATTCTAAGTGAATTAAGTCAGGAATGGAAAATCAAACATTGTTCTCACTTATAAGTGGGAGCTAAGCTATGAGGATGCAGAGGCATAAAAATTATATAATGGACTCAGGGAGAAGGATGGGAGGGGTGTTAGGGATAAAAAGACTACACCAGAGTACAGTATACACTGCTCCAGTGAAGGGTGCACCAAAATCTCAGAAATCACCACTAAAGAGTTTATCCATGTAACTGAATATCACCTGTTCCCCCAAAACTGTTGAAATTAAATAAATAAATAAGATCTAGAAATGGAATAAATTTTTGTCACTTTTGTGTACAGATGTGTTGATTTCATTACATAAGTGATGTGATTCAGCAAATGTTTGGTATAATAGCTCTCTAATCTTCTTTATCATATTCCTGACTTTATTATGGGAAAGTAATTAATTTTACCCATGATTTTCTGCTAATCCTAACTGCGTCCAGTAGAGTTATGCACTCTTAGGTATCTTTCATCACTTCTTTCAAATTTTCTTCCCTAATGTCACCAGTCCTCACATCCCACCTAAACCAACAGCACTCCTTTGCAGAGTTAAGGTTAAAAAAAAAAAAGGAGTAGAATTTGATGGAAAAGCAACACAAAAACTGACAAAAATATTTCATTTTAGAAAGTGATAGAAAATCTAAAACCTCTCTGCACCAAAACAGTTTACATATACAGGAAGAATTGAGAGGATAGTAGAGTTCCAAAATACCCCACACCTAGCTTTCTCCATTATTAGCATCTTGCATTAGCATGGCAAATTTGTTACAATCAATGAAATAATATTAATACAGTATTATTAACTAAAGTTCATAGTTTATTCGGATTTCCTTATTTGTTGCCTTCTATTCATTTCCTGTTCCAGGATATTATCCAGAATACCATATCATACTTAGTTGTAATGTTTCCTTAGGCTTTTTTTTGGCCATGACAGTTTATCAGACTTTTCTTGTTTGTAATGTTTTAGTGACGCTGACCCCTCTGAGGAGTATTGGTCAGGTATTTTGAAAGATACTCCTCTATTGGATCTGTCTGATGTTTTTCTCACTATTGGACTTGAGTTACAGGTTTGAGGGAGAAAGGTCACAGAGGTAAAGTGCCATTTTCATCTCATCATATCAAAGATAAAATCAACATGATTTGTCATTTTTTAAGTCAACCTTGGTCACCTGAGATAGTGATTGTCAGATTTCTTCACTGTGAAGTTACTCTTATTCCTCTGTTTCATGCTGTACTCTTTGGAAGTAAGTCAGTATCACAGCCCACACTTAAGGGATGAAAAGTTATGTTCTCTCTGCTTGAAGGAAGGGTACCTACATAAATTTTTTGGAATTCCTCCACATGAAAGATTTCCCTCTTCATTTATTAATTGGTCAAATTTTTAAATTTATATCAGTATGTACTCATAGATACTTATACTTTATTTTGTACTCAAATTGTTCCAAGTTTGGCCATTAAGTGCTCCTTCGGTTAGCTCCTGTACTCTTTTGACATACATACTCCCACTAATGTATTTTGGGGGCCTTTTTGTTAGCAAGTTTTTACTTTCTGGGACTTCAAAATGCTGCAGGTTAATCTTACATATTTTCTGCTCCAGTTCTAGAAGCTGCCATCTCTCGAGGGAGCCTTGCTTCCTGTCATTGGAAAATGATATTAGAAACTGAGATCTGGACAATAAGTGTGCTTGCTATTATAAGAATATCCCTTATTTTAAGCTCTCTCAGCTAATAGAGCAAAGAAATAGAAGTGTGTACACTAACCTGTGATTGTATACATACAGTAGATCTCTTTATTTGTAGATTCCATACTTGTGACTTTTCCTACTTGAAAATTTATGTACCTGTGCAGGACAGCAAAAAAAAAAAAAAAAAAAAAAAACGAGTGACCTGACATGTACATCCTAACTGAAGTAGAACAAGGCAACACTCTGCCTTCTTGTTTTAACTATCATAATATAAACAAGTGTCCTTTTGTGGTATACTTAGCATTATGTTTTGCACATTTTTTGTGCTTTATGTTATTTTCCTGTTTAAAGTGGCCCCTCAAGTGTGGTGCTACAGTGCTTTCCTAGTATTCCTAAGTGAGAGAAGGTTGTATTGTACCTTATGAAGAGAATACTTGGATTAGATAAGCTTCCTTCAGGCAAGGGTTATATATGTAATCTATCTATCTGTCCTTCTATCTATCTAGCTATGTATATATACATATATATATATATCCCTTGTACAGGAGCACAGGAGCCAATTGAAAGAGTTCCTAATGACCAAACTTGGAACAATTTGTAACTCTCTCTACATATATATACATATACATACACACACATATATATAGTATTGTTGTGTGTGTGTATATATATACACACACATACATATATATATATAGTATTGTTGGCTGGGAGTTCAATATTAATAAACCAACACTATATTTTAAATGAGGTGAGTTAAAACAGAAATACACATAAAACAGGTTACATACTTGATTAATTAATGAAAACGTTATAACCAGAGGCTAACAGAAAACTAACCCTATACTTTTGTCTTGGACAATTGTTCTTCATTTGCTAATTCAGTGTTTGTAATGACTTTATAGAATATAACTACCATAAATAATAAGAATGAACTCTATAAATATTTTATATATAACCATCTGTATCTATATTAAATTAAACATGAGTTATTTACCAGGATCATTCTAGTCTACTCCCTTGTTTATCTGTAAACTCCCATTCCAACGGTGAGAAACCACCATTCTTTATTTATTTACTTACTTTACTTTATTATTTGCTTAATTGTTCAATTCCTGTCCACATGTTTAGCAGTATCAGAACTGATCATTCATATCCTCAGGAGAAATAACTTTATCAACTATAGTACAATGCTTATATACAGCTTATATGCTTGTAAACCATATTTCCCTTTTAGGTCTCTCTGCCTGTAACGGGAGCAGCTGCTTTGGAGACCTCTGACATGCCCTGGATACATTTCCCCGTTGTCTTGGGGATTAACATTCAGCTTTTTGTTACTTATGCAAATTTTTGCAGCCAGCTTTAGTCTCTCCTCAGAAAATAAGATTTTCTTTTCTATCACATTGTCAGGCTGCAAATTTTCTGAACTTTTATGCTCTGCTTCCCTTATAAAACTGAATGCCTTTAACAGCACCCAGGTAACCTCTTGAATGCTTTGCTGGTTAGAAATTTCTTCCACCAGATACCCTAAATCATCTCTCTAAAGCTTAAAGTTCCACAAATCTCTAGGGCAGAGGAAAAATGCCACCAGTCTCTTTGCTAAAACATAACAAGAATCACCTTTGCTTCAGTTCCTAACAAGTTCCTCATTTCCATCTGAGACCACCTCAGCCTGCATTTTATTGTTCATATTGCTATCAGCATTTTGGGCAAAGCCACTCAACAAGTCTCTGAAGTGCCAAACTTTCCCACATTTTCCTGTCTTCTTTTGAGTCCTCCAAACTGTTCCAACCTCTGCCTGTTACCCAGTTCCAAAGTCACTTCCACATTTTTGGATATGTTTTCAGCAGCACCCCACTCTACTGAAACCAATTTACAACATTAGTCCTTTTCCACACTGCTGATATAGACATTGCCCGAGACTGGGCAATCTACAAAAGAAAGGTTTAATGGACTTACAGTTTCACATGGCTGAGGAGGCCTCACGATCATGGCAGAAGGCAAAGAGGAGCAAGTCACATTTTACATGGATTGGCAGCAGGCAAAGAGAGAGAACTTGTGCAGGGGACCTACTCTTTATAAAACCATCAGATCTCATGAAACTTACTCATTATCAAGAGAACAGTGCAGTAAAATCTTGCCCCCATGATTCAGTTACCTCCCACCGGGTCCCTTCCACAACAGGTGGGAATTCAAAATGAGATTTGGGTCGGGACACAACCTAACCATATCAAGTGACAAAAAGCAAATTCAGGAAATTCAGAGAACCCTAGGAAGATACTACACAAGATGACCATCCCCAAAACATACAGTCATCAGATTCTCCAAGATTGAAAGAAAAAATTTTAAAGGCAGCTAGGAAAGAAGCAGCAGATCACTTACAAAGGGAACCTCATCTGTCTAACAGTAGGTCCTTTGACAGAAATCCTACAAACCAGAAGAGATTAAGGGCCTATATTCAGCATTCTTAAAGAAAAAAGTTCAATACAAAATTTCATATGCAGCCTAACTAACCTTAATGAGCAAGGGAAAAATAAGACCCTTTTCAGAAAAGAAGATGCTAAGGGAATTTGTTACCACCAGATCTGCCTTAAAAGAGGTCTTGAAGGGAATGTTAAATATGGAAAGGAAAGTCCCTTACTGGCCACCACAAAAGCACACTTAAGTACAAAGACCATTGACATTATAAAGCAACTACCCAATCAAGTCAGCATAATAACCAGCTAACAAGATGACAGGATCAAATTAGCACATATCAATATTAACCTTGAATGTAAATGCACTAAATGCCCCCAATTAAAATGCACAGAGCGGTACATTGGATCAAGAAGTTGGACTCATTGGTATGCTGTCTTCAAGAGACTTATCTCACATACAATGACCTCCATAGGCTTGAAGAAAAGGGATGGAGAAAAATGTACCAAGAAAATGGAAAACAGAAAAAAGCAGAAGCTGCTAGTCTAATTTCAGAAAACAGACTTCAAAATAACAACAATTAAAAAAGAAAGAAGAGCATCACATAATGGTAAAGGGTTCAATTCAACAAGAAGACCTTGCTATTCTAAATATATATGCACCTAACACAGGAGTAGCTAGATTTATAAAACAAGTTCGTAGAGACCTACAGAGGCTTAGATAACCATAGAACAATAGTAACAGATTTCAAAACCTCATTGACAGTATTAGGAAGATTATAGAGGCAGAAAACTAACCTAGATATTTGGGATCTGTACTTGACATTCCACCAAATGTACCTAACAGACATCTACTGAACTTTCCACCCCAAAACAATAGCATAAACATTCTTCTCATATGCATATGGCATATACCCTAAAATTGAACACACAAGAGGTCATAAAACAATTCTCAGCAAATTCAGAAAAATTGAATTAATACCAACCACACTCTCAGACCACAGCACAATCAAAATAAAAATCAATATAAAGAAAATTGCTCTAAACCATATAATTACATGGACATTAAACACCTGTTCCTTAATGACTTTTGGATAAACAATAAAATTAAGACTGAAATCAAGAAATCTTTGAAACTAATGAGAAAAAACATACATGTATTAAGAATCTCTGGGATACAGCTAACACAGTATTAAGAGGGAAGTTTATAGTGCTAAATGCCCACATCCAAAGTTAGAAATATCTCAAATTAACAACCTAACATCACAGATAGAGTAAAAAAACAAAGCAAGCCAAATCCAAAGCTAGCAGTATAAAAGAAATAACCAAAATTGAAGCTGAACTGAAGGAACTTGACATGAAACACCATGCAAAGATCAACAAATCTAGGAATTTGTTATTTAAGAGAATAAATAAGATGGATAGACAACTAGATAGACTAAAAAATAAAAAAAGGAAAGAAGATCCAAATAAACACAATCAATCAGAAAAAAACAAAGGGGACATTACCACCAACCCCATGGATATATGAAAACCACCCAGAGACTACTACTAACACCTTTATGTACACAAACTAGAAAACCTAGAAGAAATGAATGAATTTCTGGAAAAATACAACCTTCCCAGATTGAACCAAGAACAAATTTAATCTGTGACCAGACTAGTAACAAGTTCCAAAATTGAAACAGTAATAACAAGCCTACTAACCAGAAAAAGCCCAAGACCAGGCAGATTCATAGTTGAATTCTACTAGATGCATAAAGCAGAGTTGATATCATTCCTACTGAAACTACTCCCAGAAATTGAGGAAGAGGGACTTCTTCATAACTCATTCTGTGAGGCCAGAATCATTCTTATACGAAAACCTGGCAAAAACATAACAAAGAAAGAAAACTTTAGGCCAATATCTTGATGAACATAGATGCAAACATCCTCACAAAATAATAGCAAACTGAATCCTGAATCCAGCATAATATCAAAAAGTGAATCCACTGCTATCAAGTAGGCTTTATCCTTGGGATGCAAGGTTGGTTCAACATATGCAAATCAAAAGATGTGATTTATCACATAAACAAAACAAAAAACATCCACATGATCATCTCAATAGATGCAGAAAAGACTGTCAATAAAATGCAACATCCCTTTGATATGGGATTTTTGCAATGTTGCTTTTTCTGTCCAGAAACCTCTGTGGCCTGTGGTGCCTTGGCCCAAGTTCTTCTCCTGCATCCAGGACGAATGAGGTATGCAGAAAAGTGGAGGATGAGCAAGACAAAGAGGAGCTTTATTAAGTGTTAGAACAGCTCAGAGGAGACCCACAGAGGGTAGCTCTTCTCTGTAGGCCAGTCGTCTCATTGTCTTTTTGTCCTCTTCTCTGATCTGATGAACCCAGGGCTTTTGTGGGCCTCAGAGGGGAGGAAATGCATGCCGATTGGTTCATGGGTGGGCATGAACAGCCAAGAAAAGGCATCACAAGTCCCCACATCAATCTGCAGGACTAGCAGCCCAGCCCCAACCTTCAGGCCCTCCCTGGCTGAAGGTGGAGCCTCACTGGGACTCACCTCTTCTTGCAGAAGGGCCTGTCTACCTCCCGCCACCACTCATGGTACCCAGGCCACTCAGGCCAAGGGGCAACCACAGGCTGAGCTGCTCCTAGCCTCATATGAGCCTCCTCCCACACTTGTTGGCTCCCAAAGTCTGGACGGGCCGATGCAGCAGGGGGCCCTGCTGCACACCAGGCCAAGCTGTGACAGCTCCAGAGCTTGGCACTAACTCCACTCCCATCTCAGAGTGCCGGCAGCAGGGTGAGGGCAGGCACTGGGAGCAGGCACCCCTGAGCGTGTGGTGACATGGGGGCCCTTCTGGGCCCTGAGAGAGCATCTGGAAGCCTGGGCCCACAGCCACAACCTGGATGGCTGCAGCTGTTCCTGGGGAGCTCCCGCCCTGCCAACTTGGGAGGGGCAGGGCTCCCAACTGTCCCTGTCCCAGGCTATGCCCCTACTCTGTGTCTTGCCACAGTGGCAGCAGGCAAGGTGCAGGTGGCACGGTGACCCTGGCCAACTCCACCCAAATGAACCCCATGCTTCCTGGACTTGTCCTGTGAGTCCAAGCTGCACCATTGGCCAGATGCTTGTAGGCTCCCAGGACATGGCAGAGAGCAAGGTCAAACCTGCAGTGGAGGCTCTGGGCCTAGGAGCAGGTCCTGCCAGACCATGTGAGGATGCGTGTGGCACAGTCAGCTGCCTTAGGGACATGGGGCACAGGGGACACACTGCCACCACTGCTGCCTCTGAAGCTGCTCCTACTGCCCTGTCTGACACTTTGCAGCCTGGGGCCGGGCTCCCGGCCCTTGCCACGTTCTGGGGAAGGGATGACATTTGCAAGTTCCCCAGCAGCCCCAGTTCTTAGTGGTGAACAGGGGCTCCCCCTTCCTTAGCTCATGACCATGCCATAAGTATGCCTTCAGGAGTGGATTGTGGGCCATGGACACAGCCATTGGGAGCACCAGACTCAGCTGTCACCCCAACATGGGGTGGATCCTTGGTAGGCATCCTAGGATGGCCCCACGCTGAGCCTCCCACCAAGGCACAGTGCCCTTGGCAGGGTGGGCATGATGCTGGCCAGGTCCCACTCATGAAGGGCCACTCCCACTTCCCACTGCAGGGCCCTGAAATGCGGCCACTGCTCCATGTTCGGGACCAGCCCTCACACTCCATGCACAAGCACATCACTTCCTTGGGTCAAGTTCTGCCTTGGGGTCCCTCCATGCTTGTTGGTGTCATTCCCCCACCAGTGGGTGGCTTAGCCCAGCTTGACCCCACCGCAGTGGCTCCCAGATGTGGGCTCCCAGGGCAGCAGATCCCAGGGACAGTTCACCTCAGTATCCACACCTAAGTACCCATGGCTCAAACCCATACTCCACCACCTGCACCCCACCACAGCTGGTACCATGGCAGCAGTTGCTTTGGACAGCTGCCTGCTGTCATCACCTTCATGTTAAAATCCCTCAACAACTAGTCATTGAAGCAAAATATCTGAAAATAATGAAGTATCTATGATAAACCTGAAGCCAACATCATACTGAATGAACAAAACCTAGAAGCATTGTCCTTGAGAACCAGGACAAGATAAGGATACCTACTCTCATCAGTCCTAGTTGATGTAGTACTGGGAGTCCTAACTAGATAAATCAGGCAAGAGAAAGAAATAAAAGGAATCCAAATAGGAAGAGAGGAAGTCAAATTATCCCTGTTTGCAGATGATATAATTCTATACCTAGAAAACCCCTCATAGTCTCTTCCCAAAAGCTCCTGTATCTGATAAACAACTTCAGCAAAGTTTCAGGATACAAAATCAATGTGCAAAAATGAGTAACATTCAATCTGAGAGCCAAATCAAGAATGCAAACTCATTTATAATAGCCACAAAACAAATAAAATACCTAAAATACCCAGGAATTCAACTTACGAGGGGAGTGAAAGATCTCTACAATGAGATTTACAAAATACTGCTGAAAGAATTCAGAGATGTCACAAATAAATAGATAAGCACCCCATGCTTATGGATAGGAAGAATAAGTATTGTTAAAATGCCCATACTGCCCCCCAAAATTTACAGACTCGATGCTATTCATATCAAACTACCAATGGCATTCTTCACAGAACTAGAAAATACTATTTTAAAATTTATATGAAACCAAAAGAGTTTGAATAGCCAGAGAAATCCTAAAGGGGGAAAAATACTGGAGGCATCCCATTATCTGACTTCAAACTATACTACAAGGCTACGGTAATCAACCCATGACAGAATAAACAAAATAGAGAGTCTATAAATATAGCTGTACACCTACAATAATCGAATATTTAACTAAGTTGGCAAAAAGGAGCAATGGGGAAAGAATTCCCTATTCAACAAGTGGTGCTGAGATAACTGGCTAGTTATATGTAAGGGATTGAAACTGGACCCCTTCCTTATGCCATAAACAAAAATCAACCCAAGATGGAATAAAGACTTAAATGCAAAACCTAAAACTATAAAAACCCTGAAAAGTAACCTAGGAAATACTGTTCTGGACATAGCACTTGGCAAATATTTCAGAGTGAAGATGCCAAAAACAATTACCACAAAAATAAAAATTGACAAATGAGACCTAATTAAACTAAAAAGTTACTGCACATTAAAAGAAACTATCAATACAGTAAACAGACAAACTACAGAATAAGAGAAAATATTTGCAAGGTATGCATCTGAAAAGGGACTAATATCCAGAATCTATAAGGAACTTAAAGAAATTTACAAGCAAACACCTCATTAAAAAGTGGACAAAAGACATGAACACACACTTTTCAAATGAAGACATATGCATGGTCAACGCGCATATGAAAAAAATGCTCAACATCATTAATCATTAGAGAAATGCAAATGAAAACTACAATGAGATACCACCTCACAATCAGTCAGAATGGCTATTAAAAAGTCAAAAAATAACAGATACTGATGAAGCTGTAGAGAAAAGGGAATGCTGAAACACTGCTAGTGGGAATGGAAATTTGTTCAGCCACTGTGGAAAGCAGTCTGGCAATTTCTCAAAGAACTTAGAATGACCATTTGACCCAGGAATCCCAATATTGGGTACATACCCAGAGGTATATGAATTGTTCTACCATAAGGACACATACACTTGTGTACTCGTTGTAGCACTATTTACAAGAGCAAAGACATGGAATCAACCTAAATGTTCATTAATGGTAGACTAAATAAAGAAAATGTGGTAGATTTACATCATGAAATAATACAAAGCCATGAAAAAGAATGAGATCACATCCTTTGCAGCAACAAGAATGGAGCTGAAGGCGATTATCTTAAGTGAACCAATGCAGGAACAGAAAACCAATTGTCACATGTTCTCACTTATATGTGGGAGCTACACATTGAGTACACATAGACACAATGCAGGAAACAACAGACATCAGTACCTACTTGAGGGTGGAGGTTCAGAGGAGAGTGGTGATTGAAAAACTACCTATTGGGTACTATGCCTATTACTGGAGTGATGAAATAATCTGTACATCAAAACCCTGTGACTCACAATTCACATACATAACAAACACACATATACTCCTGAGCCTAAAATTAAAGTAAAAAGAAGAGAAGGTATGTTAAAGAAGATCATTGGACTTAGACAAGAAGAACATAATAAAACACTTAATATTCTGCGACCTATCTGGTTGTTTGTCAGTGGCCTCTTAAAATTTTTTGAAGGCATCTGTATAAAAGACCTCTTTATTGCTACTCTAGGTACAAAAAGTAGGGTAATAATGTGCAACACACATGCATGTGAATGCAGACAGAGATAGATTGTTTCTAGTGTAAGTTCCCTTTTTCTTTGAAGTACTGGAAACCTCCAAGTTTAAGGTCAATTTATGTCCACCCAGCTACAGACTACATTTCCTGACCTCCCTTAGAGATAGATAAAGCTATATACTACATTCTGGCTCATGAAAGGACGTTGTTTCTGCAAACTTACAAAGGATCACAAGCTTTCAAAATGAAGTTTTTCACCACCCATGATGGTTAATTTTATGTTCCACTTTACCAGGCCACAGGGTGCCTAGACATTTGGTTAAACATTACTTTGAATTTGTTTATAGGGGAATTTTTAGATGAGATTAACAATTGAATCAGTCAAGTGAGTAAAGCAAATTGTTCTTCCTAGTTTAGGCAGGCTCTATCCAATCAACTGAAGGCTTAAAGAGAACAAAAAGGCTTTCCTGAGAGTAGAGGAAGCCTGGCTGCTTGAGCTTCAGCATTGGACTTTTTCTGCACTTACACTGGAATTTATTAGGCTCTCTTGATTCTCATGCCTTGGGAAGCAAAATGGGACTACTGCATCAATTCTCTTTGATCTCCAGCTTGCTGACTGCAGATCTTGGGACTTCTTAGCCTCCATAATCTCATGAACAAATATCTTATAGTAAATCTCTTTATAAATACATATATTTGTGTATGTATATACATACATAAAATTTTCTTTCCACTAAAAACTCCTACTACATTCTGTTTCTCTGGAGAACCAGACTAATACAGATTTTGATACAAAGATGGAGGTACTGCTGTAACAAATATCAAAAAATGTGGAAGCAGCTTTGGAACTGGGTAATGGGTAGAGGTTGAAAGAGTTTTGAGGTACAGGCTAGAAATGTTTACACTAAGGGTGATTCCTGTGAGGTCTGAAATGAAAATAAAAATATATTTTGGGAAATGAAAAAGGTGATCCCTGTTATAAAATGACAAAGACATGGCTAAACTGTGTTTTAGTGTTTTGTGGAAGGTAGAACTTATAAGCAATAAAATTGGGTATTTAGCCAAGGAGATTTCTAAGAAAAGTGTTGAAAGAGGGTCTTGATTCCTCCTGACTGCTTATAGTAAAAGGCAAGAAGGGAGAGATGATTGAAACCCCTGAGGCTGTTACATAAGAAAGAATAATAAGCTTCCATTTTTGCTGGAAGAACTGTATTGTTTGGTCTCTTAGCTAAAGTGGTATTTAAAGTACACCATCTTCTGGATAATTATTATTTATTGCAGTAAATATAATTCACAATTTATGTAAATCATTATATTATACTTCTACCACTATTTAAATAATAGTAATCTTTTGTAACTTACATATATTTCTACATCTTAAGTTTATAAATGTTACTCTCATAGAGGATTTTCAGTGTCAGCTTACTGATAAATTTCCCATATAGTATATGAGAGACTGGGGTCTAGATTTGGTGCACCTCTAGAGCTTGGTGTCAGTATTAGAAAATTGTGCCTTTTTAAATTGCATCCAATTAGAATCAATAAAAATTGAAAGTATTAGCTTCAGAACTAACATTCTGAAATATGATTTGTGGATTTATAGCTGATGAGAATGTTGTTTCTCTGAAATCTTATTAAAAGCACTAAAATGTGACTAGTGAATTTATGACCTAATTAATTGTTATGTGCCACTAACAGAACTATGGTGCTTAAATGAAATATAAATATTTTTAAAAGAACAATGTGAATTTGTCTCTTTTTCCCTACAGTCCTGCAGAGAGTTAGGTCACAATGCCACCTGGTCTGCAAAAAAACAAGCTCTATTGGGGAAATTTATAAACAGAGGAACAGTGTTTGCCACATTCTTTTCTCCCTTGGAGAAGCACGTAAGGGTGAAAACACAATGGGAAATTGTAAAGAACACTGTTCTCCAGGAAGGAAACCTGTCCTCTCTTCCTCTAATTTTTTATAGGACTAGGGTGAGAGTGCCCTTGAGAATGTTTAAAAAGGGGTGGAGCAGTAGTCAGATTAGGGACCAGCTCTTCAGGGGGAGGTTTATTCGCAAGACCTGAAACACTGTTTGTGCAAATGACTTGTTTATACAGTGATGATAACACCTGGAGGCCTGGGGAACTGATAGCTTTACTGTCCATTCCACTAGGGTAAAGGGGAGTCACAGCTCCCAGCTAGCTCATTGCCAAGACACCAGAAAATATATCTGCTGTGATTTTATGTTTGAGCACAAAATATTTGTCTCTGCAATCGCCCAGGATAGAGGACATACGGCTTTTCAGTGCTTTGACCTATCATAGCTTGAGGACACTGTTGCTTTTGGTCATCTGTCTCACTTTGATCTAATTCTTAAGCACAGCAAGGAATGTTCTGGTATGGGTATACCCAAAGGATTATAAATGATTCTACTATAAAGACACATGCACACGTATGTTTATTGCAGCACTGTTCACAATAGCAAAGACTTGGAACCAACCCAAATGCCCATCAATGATAGACTGGATAAAGAAAACATGGCACATATACACCATGGAATTCTATGCAGCCATAAAAAAGGATGAGTTCATGTCCTTTGCAGGGACATGGATGAAGCTGGAAACCATCATTCTCAGCAAACTAACACAGGAACAGAAAACCAAACACCGCATGTTCTCACTCATAAGCGGGAGTTGAACAATGAGAACACATGAACACAGGGAGGGGAACATCACACACTGGGGCCTTTCGGGGGGTGGGGGGCTAGAGGAAGGATAGCATCAGGAGAAATATCTAATGTAGATGACAGGTTGATGAGTGCAGCAAGCATCCATGGCACGTTTATACCTATGGAGAAAATCTCCACATTCTGCACATGTATCCCAGAACTTAAAGTATAATAATAATAATAAAGACATGGAGGATACTTAAATGCTTATGACCAAGTGATAGAAGCCAGTCTGAAAAGGCTACACAACATATGATTTCAACTGCATGACATTCTAGGACATCTCTAACTATAGATAGAGTAAAAGGATCAGTAGTTGTCAGCAGCTTGGGGGGAGGGAGGAATGAATAGGTGAAACAGAATTTTTAGGACAGTGAAATTACTCTGTATGATACTGCAATAATAGATACATGCCATTACACATTTGTCAAAATCCATAGAATGTATAACATCGAGTTAACCCTAATGTAAACTATAGACAGTGGGTGATGATAATGTATCAATGTAAGTTTATTGCTTATAACAAATATACGCCTCTCATGAGAGATGTTGACAATGGGGAGGCTGTGCATGTATGTGGTGGACGCTATGTGGGAACTCTACCTTCTGCTAAATTTTGCTGTGAACCTTAAACTGCCCTGAAAAATAAAGTCTATTTAAAACAGAAGTAGTGCACTCATATATTACTATTATTATTTGAAATTATTTTAAAATAAGTGGTTGGTCTTAGGTATTCTCTGAATTTACAAATTGATTTTAATTTTTGTAGGATGTTAAAGATAATACAAAAGAACAGAGGGCCTAAAAGAGCAATGATAAAAACCCCAAGGAGAAGGGATAAAAGATGAGAATACAATATTAATAAATTAACATAAGAAGTTTATTATTTAAGAAAATGATAAGAAGACTTATATTACTATCACAAGCATAGTCATCTTATGAATGCTGATAAACACAACAGATAACATTTATGAAAGACTCACTCTATGCCAGGCATTCTTCCTAAAGATTTGGTATGCAATAACTCCTTTAATCATTGAAAAAATGATCCTATAAAGTAGATACTAATATTGCACTTCCATTTTATAGATAAGGGAAGTGACTAAGTATGTTAATAGATTTTCTAATACAGTAACATTCCTACCTTTTTGGAAAAAAAGAAAAATACGCTTAGTGTTGATACAGTAATGTGCTATTGAGGTTCATTTGTTAATATTTTAATTAGGATTTTTGCACTGACGCTCTTAAGTGAGATTGGCCTGAAAAGTGTATTGACATTTAATATTCAAAACTTTACTTATATTTTATAAAGTATTAAGACTTATCAATGGTGGGCTTCATGCTAGCTCCTTGAATATCTTACAATTGCTGCTGTAGGAATGCTGGTGATATATAATCTTCTACACAGATGTTCATAATTGCTTTGTTTTCATAGCAAGGTGTCTGTTCTGTGATCACCTTAAAATATCCTTCTTTATCTTGTTTAACATGTTTTAGGCTTTATCTCTGACTAAGATTGCAACGCCTGCTTACTCTTTGTTTCCATTTCCCTGATAAATGTTTGTTCATCTTTTTATTTTTTAAGTGTTCTGAGTTTTCTTGCGGTAGATATAAAACACAGAACTCTATTTTCAGTGATAAAGTATAAAAATCTTTATTTTTGTCTATAGAACAGGAGATTATTTACATTTATTGATATAATGGAAATACTTACTTTTGGTTCTGACATATTGTGTTATGTTATGTTTTCACTTGTTATTTTGTAAAACTCCTTCATTTTGTGTTCTGTTTTATTTTTTTCTGTGTGTGTGTGTGTGTGTGTGTGTGTGTGTGTGTGTGTTTGAGACAAGGTCTTGCTTTGTCACTCAGGTTGAAGTTAAGTGGCACAATCATGGCTCACTGCAGCCTTAATCTCCCAGGCTCAAGCGATCCTCCTGCCTCAGCCCCTCGAAGTAGCTGGGACTACAGGAGTGTGCCACCACGCACGGCTAATTTTTGTGTTTTTTTGTAGAGTTAGGGCTTCACCATGTCACCCAGGCTAGTCTCAAACTCCTGGGCTCAAACGATCTGCCCGCCTCAGCCTCCAAAAGTGCTAGAATTACAGGTGTTAGCTACCACGCCCAGCGTATATATGTATTCTTAATATTTACAAAGATTTTCATTTTGTTCTGTGTTACTTTTGCAATTATTTATCTGCATTGCTCTATATTTTAGTTAAAGTAAGAAATGTTTCTGTTAGTTTGTTAAAGTAGGTAATGATAAAAATTAGTGTTTCTTATTCCTCCATGCCTTCCTGCTTGACTAGATAATTTATCAAATAATTTGGATTAAATTTCATCTTTGTGTTACTAACTGTCATGCTACTTATTTGTTCTTTTAAGTGGTTTTGTTGGACTCTCAGCCATTAGACAATTGATGCCATTATATCTCATATCATTTTTATATTGTCAGAGTCTATTTTTCCTGTAAGGTTTATATTGCATTATACTGCTTTAATTCTCATATTCTAACATTGTAGATCAGTAGATAAATACACTGAATGTATTAACTTGAAAATCAGTCCTTGATTCAGCATGTCCCTTTTATTTATTTATTAGAAAGCTGAATTTCATTCATTATTCTAGTGATTTCCTGAAGGTGGTTTCATAAGAATAATAGTCCCTGAGTTCTTGCATCTTCACCATTGTTTGTCTATTCCCATTGTACTTGAAAAACCATTTAGCTAAAAAGAAAAAGAAAACCTTAGTTTTATTTTATTTTCTTTGGTTTCTTGTAAGCTTTGTTGCACTGATATTGAATGGCTCGATTCCACTAAAGTTGCAGTGAAGACTTCTGAGGCCAGTATCAGTATTTTTCTTTATAAGCTACTGATTGCTTTGCCTGCATGCCTAAAAAAATTCTTTTTTAAATTTTAATTCTAGTTACTGTACTAGGACACATCTCAATGTCAATGATTCTGGGGCAATTTTTCCTGGTAATCATTGTTTCTTTTCAAAGTGAAATTTCAAGTCATCTTTCATTTGAAGAATGTTTCTTTCTTTAATAATATATTGACATATTTATTTTCCCATCACTTATTTCTTTTCTCTAATTATGTATCTATTGGATTACCATTCCCTATCTTCTCCATCTTTTGTATTCTCTCTAATCCTGTGTATTTTTTCTTTACTTGCATTTCATTTTGTTAGCCTTCCTTATTTCTGTCTCTTCTTTTCCTTGCTGTGTCTATCTCAGTGTCCATTTTACCTTGTAATTCTCCCATTTATAGTCCTAATTCGTGAAGGTATTTTTTTTCTTCACTTCTTTTCTGAGTTCCCCCAGCTATGTGTCACCAGCTCCCATTGTCTCTCATCATCCCTTCCCAAGTTCTTGCATTTGTACCTTGTAGTTTTCATTTATAAAAGCAATTCCTTCATTGTGCCTTCTTGAAAATTTCTGCCATAATGTTAGAACAAATTTCTCAACTTCTTCATGACATCATTGCTATGGTGTGTGTTCTTCAACAATTGATATATTTTACTACTCCTTTGGAAGTCTTTTCCTATACTACTTTTGTGTTGACAGTGTGTCCATTCTTTTTTCAATTACTCATATATAACTGAGTTAAATTTTTCTTATGTAGGTTCTTGGGAAAAGGAGAGGAAAATAACTCCTGGGGTTTTCAAAGGGTTTCTCTTCACTGCTGCTACAGAGATAGATTCACTCCTCTGCCTAATTTTTGTGTATCACTCCATTACTTCCTGCAAGACACATCCAAGTGGGCTTCTTTCACTATCCACACTGTAGGAAATTCCAGTTCCTATACTGATTGGTGCAAACAAGAAATAAAGGTTTCGTAAGTCACAGTAAGAACTTACCTTCAGGAATCACATTTTTGTAGGTTTTCTGAGATTAGCCACAACTGAGTCCCCTACATTTGTCAGGTTTCTTTCTTTCCTCCTTTTGCAGCTATACCCCAACTCTAGTTCCTGAATCCATTGTTGTAACCAATGGAAATTGATTTTGCTCTTCTGAGTGAAAGTCTCACTTTCAAGAATTTTTTTTTTTTTTTTTTTTTTTTTTTTTTGGTGTATTCTCAAATTAGGTATCATTGGGCCCACTCTCTGCCCCTCTTTCTTTCACTTCTGAGACTTCTGGTTGATCTCAGCAGTTCTGGGATCTCACATACAAATTTTGGAAACTGCAGATTACCTGTCTTTTGATTTTACTGAAAAAAAGTTGTGAGTGATTTTTTTCCTTTTGATTCTTTGGTACATTCTTTGGGAAGAAAGAAGGAAAACTGCTAATTTTTGCCACTGCCTTCATAATAGATTCAGTCCATGTATTCAGCAGTGCTAATCATATGTATGATATAGTACATATATAATTTTTAGAAGTGTCTGCAACCTCAGAAACATTTATTATTCTCCATTTTTCTCACTTTGAATAAAAACAGATGCTTATTTTTTAAAGTTAAGGCTCACCAAAATTTTCTCTTGCCTAAAAAGTATCCACTGTATTCTGTTACTACAACAAATGTGACTCTCTTAACTAACCCTTCATTCTCCTCTTTTCTTCAGCAGCTCACATAAGGACTGGTTATAGCAGAGGCTCATAATCTGTCTTTCTTTACTCCTAATCTTTTTAATGCCTATAATTAAATTATTAAATGTTTCTTCTTTAAGCTTGAAATTTATCATGATCATCATTATTACTAGAACATCTTTCTTAGTGATAAAACTTTTTTTATTGTATCACTGGACTCTTAAGCCTCACAAGGGCACAGTTAGCAATTTTCTTAACTGTGATATCCCTGGGGCCTAACATATTGCTGCCTACAGGGAGTGCTAATTGAATATGTGTTCAATAAATAGAGCAATGATATTTCCTTTGCTAACCAATATCTGGCACTCATGCAGTATCAGTTCAAAGACAGGGTTTTGAATCTTTCTGATTTTAGAAAATTTCAGCATGAGAATTTGTTTTCAATTAAATAAGTTCAAAGGGTCAGGGTTTTAAAATTAAGCTTTTATTGTATTAATTGATTAATTTTCCCATGGTGTAATGCATAACACAGTGCAACAGTAATAGAGATGTAGAAGGGGAAAGAAATATAAATGGGTGAGAATGCTGTAGTAAAGGTGACAGAGAAGTTTTCACCCAGCCTCAGAATCTACATTGAAATGCAAGTCCTTCAGCAGGAGAGTTCAATGCCATTCCATTGCTTATCATCCTGTTCTTGTCTCTGGTGGGCCAAGCGGCTGGGGAGGTAAGCTGGAGGGAGGAGTTAGAAGCTTGCTTGCTCTACTCCAAACATCACCCCTTTCCTTTGCTTGGCTGTAAGGCATTATAGCTTGCGTATTTGTCTTTGCCACTTTAGAACCATAAAATGAGACTATAAGCTATTGCGTTATAGTTTCATAATTACAGGAGGAAAATAGTAAAAATTCTCAAAGGTAAATTACTTTAATAAGGAAGGGATGAGAAATATTACAAACAGAAATGAGAAAACAGAGATTTAATTAATTCTTGGTAACCATCCTCTGCCCAAGTAGCCGCTGGCATTTGCAAAATTTATTGTTCACCTCTGTAGTATAGGCACCACTGAGAAGACTTAGGGAGCTGAATGAATTGTAAGTCTTTGCCAACCTTTTATTTCTATGGTCTTTATTGAAAGAATAACAGTGGGTGAATTTGCATGGTACACCTCTGGATCTCTGAAGACAGTAACACATACCTTTTAAAAGGGAGGTGTATTCGAATAATTAGATAATTGTTCCCTAAATAAGGAGGTGGTTCTCTCAGTCAAGTCATTAGGTGAATGTTGAACCAAATATTTTCATTAGCAGATATACTCAACAGGACAGAGTCTAGCAAGTTGATACCGCCCAGCCCATCAAGTAATACTTTATCTCCAACATTGTTTTTTCCTTCATGTGAATGTATACAGGAAAATCTAGAGGTTTTTCATCAATATTTAGGTATGGCCTATTGCATTGAAAATGTTTTTCCACATTGCATTTACAGTCAAGAGAGCACTTTTTAAAATATGAGAACATTTGTTATATAAGACACACTTATGTAAAATGAAATGCCTACCTTATTTATTCTAGAGACTATGATCCTTTAGGCTTTTAAAAAAACGAATCCACCAACTGAAAGATTACTTCATTTTTTTTTAAAGCAACACAACCAGCCAGCCAAACAAAATCAGAATCTCTTTCCCTCCTGGGAATGTCTGGGAATAATTAGCTCACTTTATGTGTTATGTTATTTGAGGAGAGTTTTACCAGACTTTTTTTTCTAGTCATATCTTTTAGACACATAATATACTTGCTCCCTGTCTATCCCCAATTACCACGTGAAAATTATAAAATAAAATTACGGCTCACGGAAATCAGTTAATAATGTTCCAGTTGTTTTTATATTTACTGAATGTGTGTTAACTCACCCTCTGGATCTCGCGCGTGTATCTGCCCTCAGTACAGTATCTATTTGCATGCGCCTCTTTGTAGTTTGCGAATATACAGGATTGATTTAGAGTCAAATAGAGGAAACGAAAATCCACACTACGAAAGCGGGACCAACCCTAGGAAAATGCAGGGGGAAATGAAAAGCTCTGTGATAAAGAGATTCAGAGATATTTCAATCCCTAGGTTTTTAGAATGTTGAGAAAAGGCAGGAAGGAAACCAAGACAGAAGGTAATGGGCTGTCACTATGCACTTCACACTTACAACCTTCCTAGATCATTGAGAACACGGTCCGAGGCAATTGGGTTAAAACGATATATGTATATATTTCTTTTTTTACCTCGTTAGCTGGTCAACCCCGGCGGTAAACAACCAAGGCCACCCCTGCCCAGGCAACAGCTCCAAGGGGCAGGCGATGGTTGCCGGCATTGAGCTCCCTGCTGGCGCCTTCTGGCGGGACAGCCAGTGCCAAAGAGCGCCCAGGGAAACAAACACCAATGGGGGACTATACAGATGTCATGGATGCACATGTAGGATCATAAGCTGCCCAGAAAGAGGAGAGAAGGAGGGCGACAGGCTGCGGATCCTGGTCCAGGAGCCGCCGCAATGGAGCGGGCGGCAGTGTGCGCGCACAGGTGCCACAGGCCGGTGGCGCGGAGAGCGGTAGAGGCTGCCTCCCGGACTCAGCACTCGCACCAGCGCGCTGAAGCCGCGGCTGCTGCCAAGCTTGGGTAACCCCCAGCCTGAGCCACGAGAGGAAGAGCCCAAGGAAAGGGCGCGAAGGGGGAAGGAGGGTAGGGTAGAAGGAGGGCGGGGGAGAGACCCATCGCCTCATCTTCCATTTCCCCTCCCAAGCTCATTTAGTGGGAACCTCTGCTGGGCTCCTGCGCGCCTTCCTCCCCACCCCCTCAACTCTGGGCGACCATCTCCCCCTCTCCCCTTGCTCACCCCCCACCCTTCCTGCTCTTCCGTCCCTCCCTACCGCGTGCCTCCTCCCCTCCCCCTCGCCTCCCTCCCCTCCAGCGGCAGTAGCTGTAGCAGCTTCAGCGAAGCCGGAGATGGGCAGAGAGCGCGCGCGGCGCAGCAGCTCCAGATTCACTGCTCTCCCCTGCAGCTCCCCGCGCCCCCGCCGCTGTCGCTGCCTCGGTGTCCCCCAGCCCCAGTCGCGCTCTTAGGACAGCGCCGCCACCGCCGCCTGGCCCTGCCTGCCTCCTGCGCCGCGCAGCCCTCGCGAGCGCCCCGGATGGCGCTTTACCCCTAGGACCGGTGAGTAGGCGGGAGAGTGCAGGGGGTCGGGCGTCAAAGCTTGGCGCGGAGAGAACATCTTTTGGTTTGGGAGGCACCCCAAACCAGCTGCTGTGATTCCCCGTCCTCCAGGCAGAGGGTCCAGGGAGGGTGTTGCTCTGTGGTCCCCAAGGGGATGTTTGATTTCAACTCCACCTGCTGGCAACCTGAACCCCTCTCCGTCGTGGGGACAGCTGCCTGCAGCTCGCAGTCCCGCCTCACCTTCCAGCCCCCAGGCTCCCACACTAGCAGCAGTAGATGGCCCCGACCCTCTGGTCACCCCAAACAGGGTCATCTCTACTGTTACCGTCCCTGCGTTCCCACCTTATGCCAGTGCACAAACGCCCCTATCTGCCACCCTTCACCCGATCTCGCGTTGACAAAGCCTTCTCCACAAAGTCCTCCCTGACCCACCTTCTCTCCTTTCCCAAAGCCTGGCTCTCGAGCCCGACTGTCCCGTCCTATTCCTTCCCAGGGTGAATGGTCCTTAGTGAATTCTGACCTCATTCCCTCGACACAATGGTGCCTGTCCAGATTTTCTGACAGTCACCTCAGGAAATTGACACAGACACGCTGTGATCCTGGTTTCTGTACAGTTACTTTGTGTGTTACTCAGCACCTGGGCTGTTAAGGGTATTATCAAGCGTGAAAAAATAAAGACAAAAACCAAACCCTTTGGAACCAAACTTTTTGTTATTGTTGTTTTAAAGCGCAGAACTATTTGCATTGCTTAGGTTTGTTCTGTTCATTGAGAGGCGTCTTAGCTGAGTACAGGAAATACACCTATTTTACCTGTTCCTGCGGAATTGGTCTTACTTCCAGGTTAAGAACGGAGGACTTGCCTAGGTGGTGAATCTCTTTCAGCAACAACACTATCAAAAGCTCAGCAACTCTTGTGGATAAGAAGCTTTTTCTTGAAGGAGATGAGAGTAGCACCAAACTTACCCTTTAAAATCTTCTTTGAAATTGCAATAAGCCAAAGCTCTTATTTTTCTTTTGGTGTAGTGGCTAAAAGAGGGATATAGGAGGATTAGAAAACATTGTACCAAGAAGCTCCTGCACTATTTGGGTGCTTCCAGAGTTGTGTAGTATCTTAGCACCAGACGGTATTGCTGTAGAAGTTTTCTTAGAACAGTAGTCGTTTCTTCTGAAACCATGTTTACCGTTTTATTATTTCTAGTTGGAGTGCGAGAAAATAAAGAATTGTGTTCGATGAATGAATATGAGCAAGTGGGATGGAGTGAACATCGGGAGGGGTCATTTAAATAATAAAATTTGTGCTCTCAATTTCTCATGTATTGAAATCTTAAAAACAAAACTACCCCACACAATTTATGGTTTAATATTTTAGAGAAATGATGAAAAGGCATTCATTTCAACATGGCATTGTACTCCATGGAACCCTTGGTCACAGGGCTTGTGTTCTAAGCAATACGGATAAGAATATCCAGAAATAAATGTTAGGAACTTTAAAAGGTGCCCCACTGAGGCATGCAGTGTGTCAATATAAATTTCCTGGTATTATTATCACTATAATTTGAGGGGAATATAAATTAAAGTGCCATTCTTGCTCTTGCAGATGGTGGAGAGAGATGTATGCTTCATCACCTTAAAGGAGCAAGTCTCAGGCTACATAAGAAATAGGAAGGGAAAGTTGAGCCATCATCTAGGGAATTTGTTAGTGAATATTGCCTTAATACCTTCTCCAATGTCAGGAATTTTTGTTGGTTTGTTTTCATTCAAACTGTATCTGAGATTTTATTTCCCTTTTGTGTAGACATAGGCAGAAATGCACTGAGCAAGTCCACTGACAAGGGGTGGTTTTAAGTAAATGTGGATAGCCGCATTAAAAGTCAAGAGGGGCTGTGAATAATGAGTTTATTGTTGGTTTTCTAAATTTGAAAATTTTAGTTGGTTATATTTAGGGCTTGACTGAGAACATTCAAAGCTGTACATTTGGGTAACATTAGGGTGACTAC
Source organism: Pan troglodytes (assembly GCF_028858775.2). Taxonomy (NCBI): domain Eukaryota; kingdom Metazoa; phylum Chordata; class Mammalia; order Primates; family Hominidae; genus Pan; species Pan troglodytes. Next base: position 107,966,874 of record NC_072403.2, read on the forward strand.
TATGCACAGTATGTCCAACAGTAATTAATCTGTATCAGAATCGATACATCCCAAATTGAAAGCAAGGAGTAATACTTTGATCAGTTATTGCCCATAATTATGTTAATGATAAATTAAAGTCAATGTATTCTAATATAATTCCAATTAACATGAAAATATTAACAAGGTCTCAGAATTATCTATGAGAATGCAAATAAGTAGTCTGCCAAAAATTTTGGCAAGAATTTCTATAAAGAATTATGGTGAGCTGAAACTCAAGAAGATCTGCCAGGATTTAATGTCATTGGCATTAGTAAGAAAGGCTAAACAGTTAAATATAACGTATGGGGAGGTAAGGCACACCAATATTGGAATGGCATATCTTTGAGTACTATTGAACTGTATCTTATAATGCTCGTAATTATATGCCACCTAGAGGATGACGGGTTTAAGTATTTGCAATGTTAAATATAAATTAAACATTATAAAGAGATATTTTAAATTATGGAAATTATATAGATTATTCCATCAACAAGTTGCCATTGGTTGAATGTTCCATGTGAAACCATGTTTTGCCTTGTGTGTGATGAAGAGAAAGAATGGTTAAGGAAGAGAAAGCTGCAGGAAGGGAGAGATAGAGAGAAAGGCTTCAACCCCTTGGAGACTGGCTTAAATTCTTTAATCAAATTAAGGTAACTAAATACGAGTTCTATTATTTTGGTATTTAGTTACCTTATTTGATTCTTTAATCAAATAAGGTAACTAAATACAAGTTCTATTATTTGGTATTATTTTGGTATTTGGAATAGCAACTGTTTTCCCACTTGAATTTTAGGATATGACTCCTTAATTATAGCAATAATAATACAAGTTTTTTAAAATAAAGCCTTTTATTCCTTTTATTTCGTAAAATCTGAGCATCAGAGGCAAACTATTTTGTGTAATCCAATTGATGAATTGAACTAAATAAAATTCTAGACAAATTTACAAAAATACCTTAAAAAAAGCACACATATTCACACCTCACACATACCTAAAATTATAATAGTAGATAAAGAGCTAAACAATTTAGTGTCTTATGAAGGCAAGAGGATTCAGTCAAGAGATAACCACATACAATATTTTTATACTCTAATATATATTTCTTGTATTTTCTTTTTCATTGCGGTGGATGTATTATTACGTTTTTATAAGTATTTGCCTTTTTATTTATAAATTCATGTCTCTATATTATAAAATGCAAATTTTATAAATTCAAATAACCCCCAAATTACACTTATAAGTATCAAATTATTACATAAATGTTCATAATTTTGCTTTCTATCTTGCATTCAGGAGGGAGTATTTAGCAGAACACATTCTTAGGAGCAAATATGTAAAATGAATATTTCAAAATAAGCATGATGATTCAACCAAAGTTTTACAACAATGCTATAAAGTGATACTCTCATAAACTCTAATGTACAATTAAAATTCCTAACAGAAACATTTAAATTCTGTGATTTTTACCTGTGACTGATTGTGTAAAATTCAATTTTATTAATTTAGCTGCAAATGGAATGCTCGGCATTCTTAATAGAAAGATTCACGGAATTCAGATGTTGATTAGTAATATAGAGAACATTCCATTTCTGTTACTCTACTAATGACTTGCTCAAGGTTTCAAAGTAGTTAATAGAAACAGAATTTCAAATCCTGTTCTCCTGATTCCATGCTGTATTTGTCTTTCTATAAAATAAAAACATTTTCCACTTCTTTTATTTTAAGATGTTAATAAAGGAGAAGTCAGTATTAATGTTAAAGGAATCTGAAAATAAAATGAAATAAAAGGTCTGTTCTTCTTCAAGGACCATCTCAATGCCTAGACTTCTAACACATCATAGTTAAAGGTAATCAGTCAACCAGACTTTTTCATTCACTCCCACCTTCAGGTTAAAGCTTGGGAAATATTCAAAAATTAAACTGCAACTAGCCCACCTAAAAATCTTTTAACATTTTTGCATAATTTTTATTAGAAATTCCTCACTTATGCAGTGTAAGGTTTTTCATGTTAATAGCATGTCATGGACACTTCCATATAAGCTTTTATAGACAATTGACTGAAAAATATTCCTAAAATAACAGATTTTAGTTTCTGTAAGCAAAATGCACTTACATTTTCATCTCCATGCTGATTCAATATTTGTGTCATCACAGAGAAGGTTTCGTATCCATATGTTTATTTATTTTTAAATTTTTACCTCCATAGACTGTGAATAACTCAGGTGGTCAGGGAAGGTAAATTTGTTTCACAAAGTTTCAAGCCCACAGATGAAAATCCTGGCACTTTTAGCTTTCTCTTCACTGATAGCCAGAGGGATCAATGGAAGTGAATGACTAAATCAATAGGAAACCATCATCATTACTGCGTAAAAAAATAAGCTCTAAACTGTATTCTTGGTGATGGTGGCTCATCACCATCATTTCATCTAGGAAGAATAACTTGGTGACATATTTTGATATCTCCATTACATTTTCTGGAACAACACTATATTATCTAAACGTGCTTGGACTGATGTAAACTAGGGGAACCAGTGATCTTGCACTGCTGGGTGGCTGATTCAAAAGCTGAGGCATTGATCTTAGGCATTGGTCTTCTTATAGCACATCAAGATGCAAATTTGGATGGGAGGAAAACTACACTTCTAAGGCTCCCCTGATATAGTTTCTTTGGAGTGCAATTCAGCCTCTCTTTATTGAGGGCCTATGGGACAAGAACTGAAGTGATGATGGCAGGCACAAGAGTAAGTATGATTTAAGCTCTGACCTCAAGCAGCTTAGAGTTTAAGTGGAGAAGCCAGTAAGAACAAATAGGAGTGATGAGACACCAGCTGCTTTAACCTAGGGATGTCACCTTGGTATTAAACAAGGGTGTCCAGGAAAAACTCAAAAAGACCAAAAAAGAAAATCTGTCTTGTGTAACATGGATCTAGGCATACTGTGGCTAAGGCTTGACAACAAAAATTATTTAGTTCCTTAAAAAAAGCAAGTTTCCATTGCTTTTTATACTAATTTTAACTCTGACAGAGTTTTTTTTTGTTGTTGTTGTTGTTTTGTTTTTTTTTGGACAATGCAGGAACCTATTAGTAGTATGAACACAGGTAGTCCCAAACTAACAAATTCAGTGGTTGATTCAGTCCTTGGAGGTCATAGGGTAATCTTTTAATGGAAATGTAACTAAGTATATACTTTTAAAGTAAGTAGGAAATGCTTACCTTTTAAGAAACTTAAATCTTCAAGGAATATTCACAGAGAAGTACAAGCAGAGGATGCAGGGAAGGAGGTTATGAACAATATGTGTAATAGCTATTCTATAATCAAAAGTTTAAAAACCACTTTAGTAAGTTAGACAACCTTAAAAGGTATTTGTAATTATCTATGTTTTATTTACTCTGATGAATGTTTATTGAACAGTTGCAATTCAGTGTTAGAAAAGGATGATGACATATAGTTGGGATGATAAAATATAGACTCATTAAGTAATTTGGGAGAAGTATATGGCAGCATTTAAATAATACGTATTACATGTCATCTGACCTAGAACACGGACTGGACAATTACTTTTATAGCCAGGTAAAGTTTATAATATATATGTTATTGAAAAAAATAATGGCTCCAAACAGCTTCTGAAGGTACCTGAATTATACTATAGTAGGAATAGCTTACGCCCATGAAGGATCTGGTTAATTTATGTTCAATATTGGTTTACCAAGAGAAAAAAATAAGGTATTCAATTTTTACACGAGAGGGAAAAATATACCTCCTAACTTGTTGACTGTTTTATGAATACTTTACAACTTTATGTTTTCATGACATTCGTTGTGTGAAGAAAGTGTCTGAGTTACATGGGTAATATGATTAGAGAGCTTCAAGGAAAAATGGGGAAATCTTTGACATGAGATGAGCTACAAGACATAGGTGTTAGTGATAACAATGTTTCACTGCCCTGACCTGTAGAGAGCCAACTGAGCTATTTCACTAGTCAATTCCTGCTGACTTTCAAGGGTCCTAAAGGGTCTGAGATTAATTTAACCTACTAAGTTAAGTATGAGTGACTGGTTGTACTCCTTGTTTTGAAGAGGCTGCATGAAGGCAGTCAATCCAACTTGTCCTATTTGTCTTCACCAACAGCTTAATTGTGTTTGTCTGTCTGCACTGAATGGTTAAGCAAGAGTTACAGAAATGGGAGTGGGAAAGACATCTGGAGGTGTTGACAGGTATTGCATGGGAAATGCAGAAACTGAGACCATCTCCTGCTATTTCCAGTAGTTTTTTTGCTTTTGTTAAGGTGAATATAGATCAAATCATGGTCAGAGCTTTCTGGTGTGGGATGGCAGATCTTGCAGAGAGTTAAATTTAAGGCACTTGCAACAGTTGAATGAGCCACTTTTTCATGTAAAGGTGAGATGGCACTGGAAAGCTGGGCAAGCTACAAGCTGGAATATACTCTTTCTATTTTATAAGCGAGGTTCATAGGACCCCTTTTTACCTTTGTTCGTCATTGAATCTGAGTTGGTACACCCCAAAATGAAATAGTATGCCAGACAGTCATAAGGTCTTCAGGATCAGGAGTTCAGTTTTGACAAGAGCCCAGTAGCAAGCTAATAGCTGCTTTTCAAATGAGGTGTACCTGGTACGTGTATATCCTGTATGTTAAGGAGGTGATCTGTCCAAAATCCCAAAGGGCTCCTGTGAATGGAAGCTGCTTACGTTTTCCTGGGGCTCCAGTTAGAAAAATCATTAGTCACAGAAACCCGTAGCTCACAGGTTAATTAGGGATGTGGGACCCCAAATATAGAGAGAAGGCCACAGCCTACTAACACAGTGTGTTGGTTTCTGCTTCATTCAAAAGATGCTGATTTTTTGGACCAGCTAATATAGAAGTCCAAGTAGAATTTCCAAGTGAGGAACACACCATCTCCAATGCCCAAATGTTCCAATAAGGTCCTGAACATTGTTTATGTTTGTTGGGGATGAAGAGACAGCAGTTTTTCTTTGACTACCAGAAGGATTAAACATTGTGAATCTGCTCATATAGTCCCAAGAAACTTTATTTGACAGTCAGAACCCTGAATTTTGTCAGAATTTATCAGCTGCCATGGTTGATAGAAGTGTGATAACACCACAGTCAATTCCCATTGCAATGGAAGCTTCTAACTGGCTGATTAACAGGACATCATCTGTATAGTGAAAGCTTTGCACCATGGAGAGTAGGGACACTTATGCTGACTTATGTACTACTGATGGCAAATGGCAGAGGAATGTTGATACCCCTGGGAGTAACCTGTAGTAATGTGGGAGGTTACTACAAATGTATATTGGTGGCTATGTTGTGACTTGATCTTTGTCCTCAGAATCCAGTGGTATAGAAAAGCTGGTATTGGCACAGTCCAAGACAGGATACCAAGAGTTTAGTCTGTGCAATGGATTCAGTTACATGAATAGTTGGGATTATGGGATTAACAACTTGATTCAGTTGGTGATAATCCATTCCAAGCTTCTAGCTCTCATTACACTGTTTCACTGGTCATACAGTGCTGTTGTATTAAAATACTGCATGTCTTAGCACCCATGTTCCCTTCAAGTCTGTAATCAAGGCTGTGATTTTCTTTCCCCTTTTTCTTCTTATTGTTTTTGTTGGACCATCTGGGAGGAAATAGAGAACAAGACCAGAAAGTGATTTATGTGTCCCTTTAGCACTTCACTACATTTGGCCTTTCCCAGTTGTGATAATCTCCCCAGGCACTTAACTGATGATGAAGTATAAGCACTTAATATATTAATTACTATACAATCGGATATAGAAAATACAACAGTACATGGAATTGGCCCAAAGGGCTCCATTCATGAGATGATGTTAACTTGCCTTTCGCACTGTGAACACTGCTTAAACCCCATTAGCTAAATCAGACAATCTTTTCTTTCTATAAATCCAGTTAAAAACATGACTTAGGTGTCCACATCCCAATATCCTAAAAGTTTGATTCCCTTATTTCCCTGAAATTCCCCAACATTCTTGGATAGGTGCATATGTCATTTGATACCCATTGGGAATAGAGATACCCTGACCTCTAGTCATATTTCTCTTTAAATAAGCTGAGATTATGGGAGAAGGGGACAGAAGAATCAGAGGGCAAGGGAGGAGAGAGACTTCATATGTACTATCCCAGTTTCAATGATATTGCAGTGGCTCATGGCATAACCAAATTAACTTAGAATATTGTTGTCCACCCAATACTCTATATTGGGAGCAGGACTCCTGTGGCTGGCACCATCTATTTCATCCTTGGGAATCCTTTGACTCAGAAGCCTCAGATACATTGCTGTTTTTGCTAGGGTATGGGGTTTGTGACCTCTGGCTGACTCAGTCTTGGCTCACACAATGGTGACTTTAAGGCATCCACCTTAATTTGGGGCATTAGCTGCCGCAATATCTTATATCTCTTAAGTTCTCCCAGTTTCAGCATCAAGGATAGGGAAGTTTCTCTGCACAATGTTGATAACCTCAAGAATTTACCTAGGTTTCTTTGGGTCTCTTTCTCAATTTTCTAGTAGGTCAATTTTATCAGAATTCTAGACTCAATCCAGGCCATTAAGAGCCCAAATACTAGTCAATGCCTCATCTGTGGTTTTCCACAGGAGTTTTTCTGTCTCAGAAAAATCTCCTCAAGAGGAGTAAAGCTTCCTTATAGCAGGAAAGTCCCACTGCAAAAACCTTTGATAGATTTTCTCATTACTTCCAAGTGGATCTAAGGTTGGCATGAAGGCAAGATTTAGCTGTAAGTCAACACAGCATTTGCCATGATTCCTTGAGAAGCAGTATGATCCATAACCCCCTCCTTTCCATTGTGAGCCAAAATTCTAATGATTCACCTGGTTTCTGGATACAGATTTCCCTTTTCACACTCAATATATGTACACATTACTCTTTACTATTGTCTGAAAGAGGGTAGAAGCTTCTGCCTACCCAGTGCAAATCTTAGTATTAGTTGTTACAGTGCTGCAGGTCTGAGACTGGACTCTAGATTCCAGTCTGGAATTCTCAGACAAGGAACTCGTTCCATTTAGAGGAAAATTCTGGCATCTGTATTTTACCTATTTTTGTTATTTAGCTTGCAATGACCTCCTTGATTCCTCCTCATTAAAAGGCAAAGAAGTGAAGGACTGTCTATTGCCCAGTGGCCCATATAATTTGCAAACATCTTTGTTACTGATTCTTACAGACTTCTCTCAAATATTTATCTTCCTGAAATTTTTCAACATTCCTGGATGAGTGTGTATATCCTTTGATACTTATTGGGGATATGGACCCTTAGTTATGTTTCTGTTTAAATAAGCGAGGTCGTGGTACAGGGAAAGAGAGGAATCAGAGAGCAGGGAAGGAGAGAGACTTCATATGTACTATAAGTTTCAAGTGATGTGGTGGTGGTTCATGGCATAACCCAATTAACTCGGAATATTTAATAGGCCTGCAGGGCTCTCATCTTTTCTATTCCAGAAAGCCATGACTTTGTCAGCATCCCATCCTCATCACTAACGTTATAAAAATCTCTGAAGGGTCTGAGATTTTTCTCTGCTCACAACTTAACATGAAAGTCTGCCACAGTTGAATGGATGCTGGTAGAAAACAATAGACTCCTAGGTCAGAGATGAAGGACAATTTATTTTTCACAGCAATAGCAGTAGCAAAAATATCAACATTTTTGTCCTGTTCCCTGGGTCCCAATTTCCACAAGGCAACATGAAGTATACACATTACAAACAAAAAGGCCCTCAATTTAAGGAATGTCACCCCTTTATAATGGGCAATGAACATGCCTCTCTTTGTTCCAGAAGATGCTATTTCTATCCAAGGCTGTCTGCTTTACAAACATGTTCTTAAAACAGTTCAAAACAAAAGCAGTCAATGATTCTTTCATAAGATGTGCAAAATGTGAAAGATCCATGGAAAATTGTCTCCCAGTAGTGACAAAAGACTTCAATAAGTGACTGTTTGGATAGGCTTCTTATCTGTGGTATGATATATGTTCATCCTTGCTATTTCCTACTGATGGAATGCATTAAACTTTTGTTATCTGAGATTGATGAACCTCTCACTAAGATAGAAAATAAGAAGGAAGCTTTTGGAACAAATATATTGTATTTAAGCTGCAATATTAGAATCTAAATTAGTAATTTCTGACTATAATCTATATAGATTACAGCATAGGGCGTGTTAAAGAATTGGGAATTTCTATGTCAGGAAGTACAAATGTGAGACTAAACCACAAAATATATTAAGCATATACTTTGTGTAATTATAATGTATTGTAAATCAAAATCATTAAGCAAAAATGTGTTATTACATATTTCCCATGGCCATAATATTTCTCCAGTGCTTTATAGTTTGAAGGGTGTCCAAATTTTCCTAAATAATCAAAAGAAAAAGGTGCAATGCTGCTTTAATATGTTTAATTTTTTCAAGACTGAGCATAATTGTCATCTTCTCTAATAGGCATCTCCTATACACTAGGCTTGGACACATGCGATTTCTTTGTATTAACACAATGGCAGGTTTATTTGTACCATTTTATGCCTTTACAACATCATATTGGCCTTATATATTTATGTTTCCCTGACTGGATTACTCTGAAATTAAAACTTGTTGCTTATTACTATTCGTACTCCTAGTGCCTACCTCCCCAACTGAAGCATGGTGAGTATCCAATAAATGCTAGTAGAGATGAACTGAAAGTAACAGTGTCTGTTAATGTTGAATTTACTTTCAGATATTCCAGACAATTATGTCCCATGATGAATAACTGAATGGAAGATGTATAGCTGAAATAATTTATAAAATTTCTTAATGACCATTGTTTTACTTATAGTCATGTAAATATTCATATCCTGATACTCATTCCCAGTTTTGAGACATCCTGAAACATTTCAAATTTTGCATTTATAGTGAAACTTTAAGATTTTATATCGCTTTTATACTTTTAGACATTGAAGAGAGCCTCACAAAATTAAATGTAAGACTTTGGTTAATTATCAAAAGGTTTGGAGTCACTGATTTATATTATACAGAATTTACTTCTATTCTAACCCTGCGTTAGAAATTTCAAAGCATCTCGCCTTTCTTCTTTTTCAAAGAGGTAGACTGAAGATGAATACATGTCCCTTTCTCTGCCCTGATGCACAGATGTTCTTTCTTTATTTCTTTGTCATAGTTTTTTTTTCTCTCTCTTGCATTCAGATAGATGTCTGCTGCTCATATCTACCTTTGCGGTTTCTGTCACCACCCCACCTAATGATTATTGTTGTTATCGCCAGTGCTGCCAACCCTGAAATCTGGTGTACTTCTCCCCTTCCTCTTTTCTCAAATTTTCCAATTTCTTCTGACTCTTATTGCTTACTCATATTCTAAAAACAACAAAAACATCAGCAAAAGGACTGTCTCTAAGGGACAGCTGCCCTTTCCTTCTGTGCAGTGAACTTGAAGGATCAGATAAAGTGATGGGTTCTCTGGCTTTTATTCTTTATTTGTTGGTTATTCAAGGGCTGGCTGTGTCTTCACTTCACTTCAAGGGCTGTATTTTTCTGCTTTTTTTCCAGAGCCATTTTGGAAATTTAAGAATTCTAAATTCTTGGATTTTCATTAGCCAATGTTTTGCTGTTTTCTTCATAAAAAAACAGGTTTTTGTAATTTTTTTGTCTCTACATTGCCTTGTTATTTAATAGCAACATTAACATGTGAATACCTTAGAACTTATAAAATATGTGTGTCATTTCAAGGAATAAAAAGGTTGGAGTGAATCAAACACAAGACAGATATGTTTTTATGGGAAGAATGGAAGGTCAGGAAATGACTGGCTTGCTTGGAGTATGCCAGTGGCAATCTTGTGCAGAAGAAAAGAGGAAGATATCGAACAACAGAAAAACAAAGAAATACTGTAGAGAGAAGAAGGGGCAAAGTAGAAGTTCTAGAAAAATAGAGACAAATATTTACCTATATTATAATAGGGCTTCATGGAAACACTGCATTACATGGAAAAAAAAACACAGAGCTGTAACCAGATATAACTGGGTTCAAATTCTTACCTGTTTATTGAGTTAACTGTTCGACTGGTGCAAAATCACTGTGGTTTTGGCCAGTATTTTTAATGGCAAAGGAATGCTTAATTAAACATTGAGTAATGTTTAATGTTTTTAATTAAACAAAGACTTAATATCAACTATTTAGCTGAGAGATTAAAGTCAAATTTCTTAGTATATCTGAGACTCTTTTTCCTATTACATAAAAATTTTGCTTAATTATTTTGAATATGGAATTGGATAATATGTAGAAATCTTTGAAACACTGACTGGCGCTGTAAATTCTAATTCAATAAATGTTACATCTTCTCCATACTTAAGAATTTAAGAAGACATAATCATTTCAGTTTGTAACAAATAAAATGAGCCTATTTCCCAAATAGACAATTAGCAAGTGACAATTGGATAATCCAATTCGATAATCAGCAACTAGGAGAACTTTGGAACTTTCAGAATATTATATAATAATGCAGGAAGAAGCATATAATGAGCACGGAAGAGCTAATTAGAATCATACTTTCCATGATAATATGAAGTAATCACTTAGAAAAGAAGTTATCTATTTTAATAATTATTCAATCACAGTGGTATAAAATTTTTCCCACAAGAATTAAAACTCATGAACAGGAGGAGTTCTTCTTTTAACCAGGATGAACAAAACTGGAAAGACTGTCAATCCCACCATCACAAAACAAAGCCAGAGGAACTACAAAACCATAACTTTTGTTAAACCTGTTGTAAAACCGAGTTCACCGGGCAAACAAATATCTAGGTTTTCAGGAAATGATAGGTTCCTCCACTGAGAAACGAGTCATGGGGATAGTGTCATATGTGGCAGAGAATAGAATAGGACCTGGCTGTCATACAAGCGATGATAGAAATTATTATTATCTAAATTATCTAACAAGAAATTCTGTAAAAAGCTAAAATCATTACAAATTGCCAAAGACTGACTGACAGTTTAGAAACTCTGGTAATCCCTGACACAACGGTAGTTTGATGTCACCCATTGGGGCTTATATGTGGACTTCCACCAGGTACTTATGAGAAATATTGGAAGCAGGGTGGGGACAGGAGGGAGCCTCTTGGTAATACAGGTGCAGAGTAAGTAATTGGCTGCCACTTCAGATAAAGCACAAAATCCCAGTCTATTCAAGCTCGCATCCCACATCCTAAGCACAAGGCTGGAGGAATGTGAAGTCTTTGGCATCCTGAAGATCAACTCTTGACTAGAGTAACTCAATGCCCCAAACGAATGGCTTCAGAATAGCAAAAGTACACTCTGTTTCTAGGTATAAATGATTGGCATCATTCCCAATTATTTTGCACTTGATATTTGACATTTAATTGACAAATTATAAGATATACAAAAATTTAAGGAAAAAAAAAACGATTGTCAAAAGAAGTCAAGCAATGAACAAAACCAGACTTAGGGATGATCCAGGAGTTGAAATTATCAAACAGGGACTATGACTAATGTATTAAAGAACCTAATAGGAAAAAGTGGACAATCTGCATGAAAGGATGGAGAATTATGGCATAAAAATTGAAAGAGCAGGAAAGAGCAAAATGAAGGTGAGAAGTGAAAGGAAATATTATCACAGATCACAAATTCTGCAATAAGTGGATAAATTTACCAACAACAATCCCAAATATGGTGCAGCTAAGAACAGAGTTTCAGAATCCAAGAAGCAAAATTGATCAAACTGAAAGGATAAAAAGATAAATCCACAACTATGGGTTTTTCTGATGACCAGAACTCCTCTGTCTGTAGTTAATAGAATGAGTCGAAATCAGTAACTATATAGAAGGCCTGAACAACATCCTCAAACAGTTTGACATAAATGATAATTATAGAATACTCCACCCAATAACAGCAGAACATGGAAGAAAATACTTACAAAATACACATCATAAAGGACTGATATGCAGGATATATAAAGAATTCTCACAATTCAATGATCAAAACCATATAACCCAATAAAACAAGTTGCAAAATATTTGAACAGACATTTTAACAATGGAGATATATGGTAGGCAAAAAAAGTAGTGAAAAGATGTTCAACACTGGTAATTACTAAGAAAATTAAGCAAATTAAAATCAGAGTAAGATATCACTGTAGACCTATTAGAGCAAAATGAAAACAGAACAAACAAACAAAATCATGACCTTACCAAGTCCGAGTGAAAATGTGGAGCAGTTGGAACACTGGTACATTGCTGGAAGGGATGCAAAATAGTACTGCAATTTTGGAAACTGTTTAATAGTTCCTTATAAAGTTAAAAATACAAATATCATATGACCCAGCAATACAATTTCTAGGTATTTACTCAAGTAGAATGAACATGTGTTTCTACATACAAAGTTATAATGAATATTTAAGTGTGAATGAATACCCATACTTGCCAAAAACTAGAAACAACCTAAGTGTCCATCAACTGCTGAATAAGTAACAAACTGGTATATTCATACAATGACATACTACTTAGCAATAAAAAGGATTGAACTACTGCCCAGTGAAAAAAATGCACTCAAAAGGCTACATGCTGCACAATTACATTTATACAACATTAAAAAAATAAAAACGTAGGAACAGAAAACATATCAGTGGTTTCGAGGGGTTAGGGTGGGAAGTTGAGGCTGATTTTTAAATGACAAGAAGAAAGATTTTGGAGGTGATGGAACTGTGCTATATCTGGATATACACTGGTGGTTTGTAGGCCTTTGTCAAAATTCGTAGAACTTGCCACTTTAAAAAGGTTAATAATCTGTTTGCAAATCATATTTCAGTAAACCTGATTTTTAAAAAATCATGATTGGAAGAATGAGAGAAGTCCCATTAGGTAGGTCTACATGTTAGGCACTTTCTAACAGTGCCTAGAGATGGTTATTTCACATATTTTTAATTCCTTGCAATTTGAACATTTGAGTGTATGTGTGTAAACAACCTAATTTTGGTAAATAACATTTTGCATTATTCCAAAGTATTGACACACATCTATATTAATGAAATCTTTATTAAATTCAATCATCTTAATCTAAACTTAACCTTGAAGAGTTATTGGGAAAGGATTTTGTGACAGATTAGTAGATAAAAAAAACTATAATTTAGAGAGGTTGCATGGTTTGCTGGTGCTATTAAGCATTGTTGTCAGACTAGTAAACATATACTGGGAGAACTTACCTTTAAGTAGAGTTAGGGTGACTGCCCTCCAAGATCACGGCCCAGTGTAGCAAACTGGTCTAGTAAAAGATTATCTGCCCACAACTGGACAGTAATTATTTAACAAATAGTGTATCCTTCAGTAGAGCAACAGAATATTTATTCCCTAGCAATTTATAAGGAAGCATACCTTTGACCTGCTCCATCTACTAGTCATCAAAAACTTAGTTATATTGATTAGTACATTTTGAAGAATTGACTATTGCTCTAAGGAAATTGGCCCCAAATTTAAATACTTTACTTCTACTTTTAAGTCTTTTTAAATATATTTTTCCTAGTAATTTATTTCTCAGTATATTTTACAAAATTCTTGATGGAGAAGAATTTTAAAACAAAACTAGTACTTTACTTCAATTAGTTTGAGAAACACTCATTCCCAGGCATTCAAACTAACTAAATAAAAATGACAACTGAAAGATCTGTAGCCAATGTGGCCTATGGCTTTCCAGTTTGCAGTTCTTCCTTTAAATATTCTAAACTTGAGACCTGTGTACCAAGACTGCATTATTCTCACCTTTTGCAGAACTGATGTACCTATGTTATGTTTTCAGTTTACATTGAGCTCTGTGGAACATATTGTTACATTTAAAATAGGACTTTTAAAAAAAATCCAGTTTATTACATAATACAGAGTCCTTTTATGATAATCTACAGGAGAAATGTTTCTCACACTTTGTTTCCCGGAGGAGTCGTACTTATTTTGTTACTGATTTTATTGAATGAGCCTCTTTTTAATGGCTGCTAGGAAGCTCAGTGTCAACTTTCTATCCCTAATGACTACGGAGAGACTATGATATGCATTTTTAAATTATGTGACTTAATTTATGAATGTTCTTGTTTAATTTTATGTTTCCAACCTTATTCAGTCAGTAATTTTTTTCTCATAATACATGTTAACTTTTAATAAAGTAAAGGACACTAGAAAGAAAGACAAGTAGTAAGGAAAGAAAAGAAAGGAAGGATTACTCAAATATGCTTGTATACTACATATTAAATATCTGAGTAACTCTAGAGTACATTACTTCTTTAAATTTTACTCTCCTAGATACCTAGTTGAAAAATATTCTTTGAAAATATAACTTTGAAAATTTTAATGTTAAGAATACCTGCAGTAGGGGGAAATTTAATACTATTGTCTATACATGAAAGTAGGCAGTAAAATTTACCCATATTTCCTTTTCAGAACTCCCTGTTCTTAACCAGGTTATGTAAACTGGGAGTCCCTTCATTATTATCTCTATCCACGTGGTCTCACAGTGTTTCAGGCTCCTGATTTAAGCCTGGCCCTGTCTATAGGCAGGCTGTGTAACCAGAGAGATAACAGCATCCTACTGAGATAATATGCTTTTATTCCTAATGGCAACCTGAGGAGTAGACGAACAGTACGTGTTATTAGAGCAATTGTAAGAAAACTTCAGGCCAGATTTGCATCCTGTTCAACTCGGCATGACGGTTTTTTGATTCCCGGAAAGAAGTTCCTAGGCTGCTAACCAGGAAAACAATCCAAGCTATTAAGAACAACTACATGTGGTTTCCAGCTCTCTACAATGAGAGTTGAAATTCTGTATAATTAATTACACCTTATGCAGATAAAAAGAAAGGAAGCGTAAAAGCAAGCCACTCTGCTAGTGAAAGTATTAAAAAATATTAAAAGCTTATTTGTTATCAGTAGTTTCATAACCACTGCCAAGCTTTGTTCTAAGATTTTGAATATATTGGATTGACTTTCACTGAAGAAAGAGTAATTGTAATACTTTTCAGCTTATGAGACCTTACATCTAAGTCTCACTGAGAACTTTTTGATCACTAATTAAAGCTGCTAAACAGTTAGTGAACTTCTATTGAATAGAAGCATTTTCATGATTGATGAGACAGAGCCACCATTAAAATGGGGTACAGCAATCCACAGATAGAATAAAATTACTTATAAAGGGAAATGACTCCACATTCAATTGAAACAGCAGGTCCAGAAAACATGTAAGAAACAATTAATTATATAGGCTGAAAATTGTCCAAATCCCTGGAAAACTGTCCAAGGTCAATTTCCCTTCACCCTAAAATTATTTTCCTGAGGCACATAAAAATTTTATTGACATAGACCAGTTGTATAAATAGCACAGAATATGTTAGAAAGCTAATTTTTTCAAACTAAACAATTATATAGACAAGCTGTCTTCTTTCATAAATTTGTCATCTGATATACCAAAATATAAATATTCATACACACTCAAATTCAAACACATATTTGTTCTTATGTACATACAAATACAAATTAGCAAATATGTAAACACACATACAAATACACTCACACACAAATGCACATATACATATATATGCTTACATATAAATACACACATTCATAAATATATACACAAATACACACACACACATATTCATCCTAAACTTACTTAAACACCCTAAATTCAGAAAAAATACCTCCAAAATTTAAAAAAAGGCATAAAGACATTTAACTTAGGAAGGGAAACCATAGGACAAACAAGAAGACAGAAAATATAAGCCCTATACAGTGCTGGATAAGCAGGGTTAATCTGACTTCCCATTGGTAGCACTTTTTCAGTATTCTCTTCTTATTTCCATCTTAGTTCTTGATCTTCATATCTTTTGGCTCATTCCTCCAGCACATCACCCTTCTGATGAAGCAGGCACAGAAGCAGAGGCAACCTCTGTACCAACTTGGGAAGAGGTAGAGCTACATCATCATTAGAAGGAGTAGAGGAGCATTTTATCATTATAACTGTTACTAAAAGATAATTGCCTATGAGGTTACGGTTAAGCACTGTAACCCTATTACCTACTTATACTGTCCCTGTTTTATTTAGAATTATATCCAATAACCAATATGAAATCAAACTGGCGGAGAAAAAAAAAGCAGAAAAAATAAACGATAAAGCAATACCAAAATGGACCGTAAAGTATAATTCATGTAAGGAGCAGTACACGTTCTTACATTATTTTTTAAATTATTGTCTTTATTTAACAATTTCTATTGAACTAGTGTGTGTATTTCAGTGCAAGATAAATGCCCTAGATTAGGAAATGAATCAACCAGCATAATCCATTTGAGAAGCAACGGAACAGAATGGTTCTTTATCACACACTTACTACAATAAGGGCAATTTAAATATGTGCTTAGAAGAGCACCACCTGCATCCTTATACCCTAAATTACGCCTCTCCAGACCCCAAGCTTATCTCTGCGTTGAACCCAGAGGGCTTGTTTAACAGGTGCAAAGAATGCTACCAAAGTTCTTAACTGGAGGTGAAAAAAAGAAATTAGCCATGATTTCTCTTGTTTTTCAACTTTTAACTTGGTAAGAAAGATCAGTTTTGGAACAATGGCCTATTACAAAGCAGAAGCATGAGAATAGTGGTTTGGGAACTACAAGGTACCAGTTGTTTGGATAAGAGGAGATAAGCAAATGATTTAAATAAGAGAACATAGGCAAATTAGCTACAATTTTCTAAAAGCTCTGATAAAAGAGGGACAAAAAGTCATCAATTCAATTAATTCACTTAAGGTCATGAAGTTACTAAAGAGAAGAAATCTTTATTAGAAAAAAATGATATAATTACCTTCTGTAATAGATTATGTCCTCTCCATAAAACCAAAATGCACTATTACACATATGAGGAGAGGGAGGGAGGGAAAGAGGAAATGAGGAAAAAAGAGATGAAGAGAGAAGGACAAAGTCAGAGAGAGAGAAGAGATCCTATTTATTCTGGGAGCATTACTGAATTACTATTATTGGTATGACAAAAAAGTGCATAAATGCATTGAAAACAAATTATTTACTCCCCTGTTTCTTTTCTTGGAACAGTAAATGTCACTCTATATTTAGACTTGAATTTCACACTCTTCATCTCATCTTCCTTTGCCACCCATAACCTTATTTTCTCTTATATCTTATTCAATTTCCTTTTATCTCTTAATACATGCATACAACACATTTAATTTCTTCCATTTTTAAGAGGTAATTTTGGAAATATTGGCCCATAGTTTTGAAGATCAATGTAATATTTACCCAGGAGAACTTCAAAAGATACCTTAATTTTAATATTATAATTAAAATATAATAAAATATTATATTTATTATACTAATATATAATATTATATTTATTATACTAATATAATATTATATTTATTATACTAATATAATATATTTATTATACTAATAAATATAATTTATTATACTAATAAATATGATATATTTATTATACTAATATAATATAATATTATAATTAAAATATAATATAATATTATACTAATAAATATAATATATTTATTATACTAATATAATATAATATTATAATTAAAATATAATATAATATTATACTAATAAATATAATATATTTATTATACTAATATAATATAATATAATTAAAATATAATATAATATTATATTTATTATACTAATATAATATAATATAATAAATATAATATATTATATTTATTATATTAATATAATATAATACATTATATTTATTATATTAATATAATATATTATGTTTATTATATTAATATAATATAATACAGTATTATAATTAAAATATAATATAATATTTAATAATAATATTATGAAAGTTCCCATCTGCAAAAGAATACTTTTGATTTTAGATTTTAGATTTCTTATATATTTTGAGCCAAAACCTTTACACTTCAGAATAGAGATTCTATATAAATAGTAAATAGCTTAATATTTAAAACATAATTTTCATCCAAGATGTTCTTTAAAATAATATTTGCGTTAATTTTGTAAGGTTCTAAGCAGATTTCCATGCTGCAAGAGTAACAAATTATGAAGAGTAAATATATATCTGAAATTTGCTATTATAATTAAATAAAACCAAGAGCAATGTTAATCTGATACATTGAGTCTGTTCATGGTTTGCATAATCGTGATGGTGCAGAAGATTATTAGACATAAATGCTAAGTAATTAACATACATGACTATCAGTAGAATTACTTAGTTAAACTAACTTTTTGGGTTTCATTTCTTCCCATTTTGTCAGTAGGGCCTTTAGCGGTGGTAACTTCCCCATAACATGTACATTTAATCATGATTGTTATTAACTCAAATATAATATAATGTAAATTGTTTCTTCCTTACAGAACCTTAAGTTTCTTTCACTGGAGAGCTCTTCAGTTCGTCCATGAAGCTGAGTCCCAGATTAAAAACCATTGCTGTGGTTTGTCTGTATTTTGATGTATCAAAGCAGACAAAAGAAAAGGAAAGCACCTCCAATCCATCCTAATAATCATCCCACCTTCCTTTCTGCTTTCATATGACATTTATTTAAACCAAGCTATAGCTGTGCTTCTCAAACTTTACAGTCCATGTGAATCACCTGAAGATATTGTTAAAATGCAGATTCTTATTCAATAGATGTGGGTTGGGATGGGAGATTTCTAACAAACTCTTAAGTAAACTGCTACTCTGGAAACCACACTTTGACAAGCAAGGGTCTGTAAAACTAGAAAGCTAGAGGCCTTTTAGTTCATGGCTCTTAACCAAGAGCCTGCGAATCTCTGGGACATTTATCCACAGGTTTTAGGATTCTCTGAGTCCCAAGAAATAAAATGCAAAATTTTATATGTATGTGGGTATGGGCATTTTTTTTTATTTTCTGGAGAGTTAACAGTTATTAGCCTTTGTAAGAGGCTTATGAAGACCTAATTAAAATAAGTGGGTAGTGATTGAATCAGTCCCATTTTTAGATGAGTAAACTAAGGTCTAAGGAAGCTAAATTATCTGCGAGGTTCACAGAGTTTGTTACAAACCTAGGAATTGCATCCAGGTTTCTGGTGCCTAATCCAGGGGCTTTGATTGTACTAGACTGTCTTTCAAACTTTGATTTGAGAGAAATAAGTGTAATAATTCAGTAAATAAATTTAATAATGAAAGAACAAATAAGCAAGTGAACACATTCATGCATATGATCCTTTGAAGAGAAAGCATAAGAATATTTGGCCGGGATTAAAGAAGAAACTGATGGTATTGATATTTAATGACTTTGATATGGATGAAGTTGGGGAATAGCAAATACTGGAAAGAGGGGCAGCAAAAATGGAATTTAAAGATTAACTCTTCAGACTAATCTTTTTCTGGATAAAACTCTGCAAATGCTTAGTCATTAGTCATTAGTGTGAAAAAAAATTTTTTTGAATGTTAAAAAAGAAGAAAAGACCCTTTTTATCTTCTCTGCAGAGAAATGTACTTATAAACAATATCACATTTTCATTAGCCAATTATACCTAATTGTGAATACAAAATGGCACAAGCACAAGTTCTTAAAATAATTACTGCAGTGATGAGTGAGGTGAATGTGACAGTGATTGATTTGTAATACCAGTGAAATGTGCACAGAAATACTGGCTAAGACTTTAAGCTGGGCTATGATTCTGAAGGTATTAGAAGTTTCCAGACAAGTGAGCTAACTTGAGCCTACTATAGACACCTGAAACATACACCTAATCCCTGCATCTTCACTGTAGGTGTGTGGTGCCTTGAACAGAGAGTGATGCTTCGGAGCGTTGCCACAAGGTCAATGGCTCCTAAGTAAGATGTATAAGATAACAACAGACAACTTCAGGTAAAAGAAATACAAAATATGTAATTACAACATTTTTAGGAAGGCATGAGTTTCCATTTAATTTCCAATTATGGAATCAAATCAGAAGAAGAGTAAAGTTTTCAAAAGAGAGGTTCAGAACGGTTGCACATATTCATCAGAGAGGATCTTCTGTCGTATCTGGGTCAGAGGAATTCACTGCAATCTTGGAATCTGAAACATGAGTAATATTAGAAAACTGAGGCCATCTCAGGCTTCTATTAGCAGAATATCTGGCTAACCAAAACAAACCAAAACCCATTTTTAATTCTTCTTCTTTGCCGTTATGCGTTAAAACTATAAAGTGAATTTGAAAAAGAATGTGGGAGACTATGAGGAAAATATAGGGTAACTTCCTTTAAATTTTTTCTATTATGCTTTTAAAAAATGTTAAGAATTCAGAAGAAATTTGGTATTTCTAGAAAAGCAGTTCTCTTCCAGAATGGTAGCTGGGGAAAAATATGTCCAATATGTTTCCCACCAGCTGCCAGAGATATATTTAAAATGCAAATCTGACTAGGTCCAATCTATTCTTCAACATCCATCAATGGCTTTTAATTGATATCAGGATAGTGTTTGAATAGCTTTAAATGGCTTTGAAAACTTTCTTAATCTAGTTCTTGTTTATGTCACAAATCTCATTTTTCACTGGTCCCCAGTTCCTACTTTAAGCTTTGGTGATACTGACCTGAATGACCTTCTTTGCACCATCTACATGAAAATGTGGCTCTTCTTTAGCTTATGCTTTCATTCTGCACAGAATATCCTCTTTGGCCTGGTTAATTAACCAAAAACTCAGGTGTCACCTCTTCCAGGAAACCTTCCCCAAACAACCAGCCTGGAATAATCAAGCCTCCCCTCAATGCTTCAATATTTCTACCTTAGCACTTAATGTATTATTCTGAAATTATGTTAGTGAACCTGCCCTTCTTTCTGCATTGAATAATCTCTAAGAGTAGATGCATGACTTTCCTTTTGGTACTTCTATCACTAAGCTTAGTGATGGGCACATAATTTACGCTCAGCAGATGTTTATTCAATTGAACTGAACATCATTCAGTTATATATATGTATACACACACACCCACACACACACGTATATGCCATTAGTGAAAACCAAGCAATGGAGTGCAATTAGTGCCAAGTATGTGGAATGCAGGCATGAGACAAGGGAGGAACTTCACAGTCCTCAGAGTATGTTTATGGTGACAAACAACAATCACGTTCGTGCTTACTACCTATACTACCTACTCTCCATTAGCTCCTCACCAATTTATAAAAATGCCTGTAAGTTTCTACTGAGCCTATTATTTTGTCTTCGTTTTACACTGTGCACCCGCTATCTCTTTTTCTTCATTCTGTCTCTTGAACTTGGCAAGTTTTTTCCCACTTCAGGCCTGTGCATGTGATTATTTTGTGCCTGGATTGCTCTTCATTTATCCAGGTCTCAACTCAAGCATTACCTCCTCCTCACAGGGGCTTCCTCAGTCACCGTATCATAAGTAGCCAAACCTGTACTTTCCTATTATTTATAACATCTGAAAATCTCTCTTGTTGCTTATTATCTATCTTCTCTGCTAGCAGTAAGATAGCAGAGGACAGAGACCTTATCTATCTTTTTCTTTACTATGTCTCCTTCATCTACAAGAGTCCAAGCATTTAGCAATGAGCAATAAGTTGTGTAGACGTAATGAAATGAATAAATACTTCCTTTCCATGTGGAGTTTTCTTATAAAGTGTTTCTACAAGACTTTCTTGGCTTAAAATATGTTAGAAGCCCATGTCTCTTGGACTTTAAATTCAAACTATTTTTTTTCTGTCTCTTTCCTTCTCTTTGTTGCTTGCTTTTTTACTTTCTTTCCTTCTTGTTTCAAGTATTTATTAGGCTCTCATTACATGTTAAGTAGCGATAACTCATTTATACCATGTATGTGACCTATGACATTATATAAAATTTTTAAATTTCTGACTTGTTCTGAATATTGAATGCTATATTGTTTGCAGTGATTATAAGTGATTGTCTTTGTTATCCCACTGCCTAACCAAGTGCCAGTGCTTAGTTGTTTAAATGGTCCATCTAGTTGAGAACCATTTAGAAGAACAAAACACATTCTATTTGAGGCACTGAAAATTTCAAGTCAGGCCTACAATAAATTCATTTATTTATCCATCAACTCACTAGTGCAGTCATGTGGTCTAAAAAGAGCACTGCTTATTAGCTAGTATTCCACAAGTGAAAAGGCATAAGAGTGCAAAACCATGGTGCATTCCTAGAACTAGCAATCCTTGATATTCTTGGAGAATAAAGCTGGAAGTAGAAAAGGGAAGGAAGAAGTAGGAGGTCATGTGACATTCAGAAGGATCAGATCAAAAAACACCTCTCACGACAGGCAATTGAGCCGGCATTTTATTTTGTCGGTGATCCTACTCTGTAGTATCCTGGCAATCAAGTAGAGGGCTGGAGTGACTAAACCCAGATAACACAGTTCAAAGAAAAGAGATGGGGAGGGCAAGAACAGTGCAGTGTGGATAGAGGGGAATCTATGTAAAAAGGTACCTGTTTTGGAGGTAGCATTATTAGAGCTTGAATGATGGAATGTGGGCATTGAAGGCCAAGGAGCAATCTAGGATGAATCCCTGGATTTGGCTTAGTGGTAACATTCACCAAGACACTGGAAGATGGCCAAGTTTGTTGAAGTTGATGTTATAGCAGTTTCTTTGTACTTGGCCTTTTTATCACTTTTATTTGTTTCTACTATTGTTTAAAGGGTTTAATGAGAGGGTGGGAAAGGAAGAGGAATTGATGCACTAGAATTCTCAGATTTGAGCCTACATGTGTCTTTACCTGTGACTGCCCGCCCCCTTTCCTCATCATCAGCTGCCCCATCTCTTATTTGTTCTGCTTTTCTCTAGGCTGGGCCAGTGTCCCTCCTGGTTTATGCCTTTCCCCAGTTTTTCTCTCCTGTGACCCATCTTGCAAAACACGACTTTGTACATGTATTTACACATCAGTATCTTCCCCATCTAGTAGACTGCCAACTTCTTGAGGACAGGGTTTATGTGTCCACGAAGCAGCCAGCAGAATGCCTGATACACAATAAAATATTTTATGTATTGAATTCTTATTTAAGTGTTCTGAAGCCAAGAAATTCAGAGTGATGGATTTTCTATTACTCAAGTTCTTCCCTATTGTGCTTGGTAGAATACATGATTTATAACTTACATGTAAATTTAATAAGCTTTGTGTAAATAATTCAAAATTAAATGTAATCTTTTACTGTTCCCTGAATGTAAACAGACATCTACCCATATTAAGGTAAATGATTTTATATATGGATTCCCTTCCAACATCCCATTTCTATGCAGGAAAATAATGGCAGTCTTTTAGAGCTACTGGCAGTGTGGTATGGAGAAATTTTACAAAACCAGCTGACTGCCCTTTAACTGGCCCTGAAATGGACTTGTGAGGTGATACATTTAGCTGTTCTGGACATTAGTTTTTCCTTCATAAAAGCATATGTCTAAGGGCATTTCCAGCTCCAAAATTCTTTGATCTAAGTGTTTTTATTTTCCCTTGTTGAATTTCTATTTAGGACATTAAACAATCTGTTGATATATCTACAGTCACCATTTCTGCCTCCTGTTAATCCCGATGAGTCTCCTCTTGTTATGGCCTAAACCTTTTATGGAAAAATATTATTGAAGGGTAGTGTTTTTTCTGTTATTGTTCTAATACAGAAATAAGAGAATTACAATTATTATTTGTAGTAAGTTATGTAGTCAGCACATTTTTGTTCTCTCTCATGTTTTTGCAACTAATGATGCTTTTCTCCTGAACTTTATCATCAAATTGTACCAATGTTATTTTCAAGTACTTGCCTCTGGAATAGAAACCATTCTATAACTTTCAGTTATTTCCAGACTCTCTGCTCAGTTCACTCCCCCACCATCCCGATATCCCTAGGTTCATCCTGGTCAGGTCAGTGAGAACTGGATGCCAAGCTGTGCCTGCAGTCACCAGAGCCTCCCACAGCCTCTGGGCAGGCATGGTTATGTCTATAGGGACACCATCACAACCAGCAACTATGGACATGGAGGCAAGTAGCAGAAATCCTAACCTTAAATATAACTAAGGGAATTCCCAGATAAGTGTTAGAAACAATGTCTGCATCTTGTTGCTTCGTATTTTAACTATTTTTTTTTCTTGGTGAACAAGTAGCAGATAGTTTTCCAGTTTTTCAATTTTATTATTAAAAATTTAAAACACATGCAGAATTTAAAAGAATTTAAAATGTGCCCACTACCTAAATTCTGTAACTACCATTATATTACATCTGTTCTGTGCTGGAATATACATCTAATTATTCCTGTAAATTCGTTTATTATGCATAGTAAATTGCAGTACACTTCCCCTGTATACTCCAGCATGCATATTATAAACTAGAGATCAATATTTTACAGCTGTTTTTTTTAGTTATTTAATGTAGACTTGAAAGATGGATATTCTAGAGATGAATCAAATCTTAGTTACAATGAAGCCCCAAACCCTCCTTTTTTGGTCTTGTATTAGCCCGTTGGGTTTAAGTGTATTAGTCCATTGAGTTTTATAGATGTATTAACCCATTGAATTCTCACAACACCTCTGTGAGGTAGTTCCCATTATTCTGTTGATTTCACACATAAGAAAATTAGAGTTTAGAGCAGGTAATTATTAAGACTTAATTTATTAAGCTTCCTTTGTGCCGATAAACTATGTACTTAGCATTTAAAAGCCTCTATAATGGTGGTTATCTGACATCAGTCTCTGGACCAATGGGTTTCTTGACTAAATTTTTATGAGTGTGGCAAAATAAAATACATTTTACCTGTGGTGAGTATTACATAAATTTAGATTTGATCAATTCACAAGATTGTTGCTTATTCTTTTTTTTGGTCTCACTCTGTCGCCCAGGCTGGAGTGCGGTGGCGCGATCTCGGCTCACTGCAAGCTCCGCCTCCCGGGTTCACGCCATTCTCCTGCCTCAGCCTCCCGAGTAGCTGGGACTACAGGCGCCCGCCACCACGCCCGGCTAATTTTTTGTATTTTTAGTAGAGACGGGGTTTCACCGTGTTAGCCAGGATGGTCTTGATCTCCTGACCTCGTGATCCTCTCGCCTCAGACTCCCAAAGTGCTGGGATTACAGACGTGAGCCACCGCACCCAGACGATTGTTGTTTATTCTAAGGGTATAACTGTTATACATTATTTGATGTCAAATGACATTGTTTTTGTTAAGTTATAGTTACAATAGATGGCAGTCATACTTATTTGTTTGGTTGGTTGGTTGTGTTTGTTTTACTGCTCTTACTGGGAAAATGCCAATATTATTTTATTTGAACATTTTCTGTCTATAAAATCCCCAAATCTGAGAACTGTTGATTTATACTAGAAGTACATTATTAAGTGTCTTACATATTTAACTTTTCACTGAAGAAAATTAACAAAATTATAATTATTAGTTATTCAAGAGCACAATTGTTGTGAATGATTAATCTTCTTTGAATAGCATATTATTTTTTAATAGCTGGAAAGAATGCTCCCACAGGGGCTTTTTGTAATCTCGAAGGACGTAAGTCAGACCGTCTCCAAGGTGCCTCTTCTGACACTTGACTCTCTTATATTCATATAAGTCATAGGAAAATCAATATCAGTAAAATAATAATCTTTTAAAAACCAACACATTGCTATCTGATCAGATCAAATCTGATCAACAGTTGCTAGTCTTTACAAGTTCAGGTTTCAGCCACCTTGAACCATCTTGTGGCCTTTGACTTTATTTGATTTTGTTGGCCTTAGCATCACTTTGGCTCAGGGTCACACTTTCAAAAGTAATGCTTGATTTAAAATATATGTAACAGTAACTGTATTTACATGTGTATTTGGGTAAGTGGTTGCGAGTGAGATGAAAGAACAAAAATACCATAGGCATTATAACTGACAAAATTTTTGTACATGTCCCACATTCAAAAAAATTAATACATATGTGTACAAATGAAAGCCTTTATTCTGGGTGATTTTTCCATTACCTATAATTTGCCTCTAAATTGAAAGAGTGATTCCTTGAGCAAAGATAGCATGACCTAAATAATTGTCCTTAAACCTGACTGTGATTCTTCATTGAAATTTCAGAATTTAATCATTTAACTTTTGTTGGCACAAAGAGACAGAACTAAATAGCAAACCCATTTGCATTTACAATTGCTCAGATTTGAGGGGAAATATTCCAAAAATCCATATCCTTTGAAAAGCTCTGCCATGCCTGATAAACTAAAGTAAACACAAAACATACAAATAAACAAATTGTATTTTCTAGCAGTGCTGCTGAATCAAATATGTAACTTATTTTCTTCTTATATTATTTGATATCTGTATTGACACAGAATCTCCAAACCAGCAAACCAGTAATAATTGAAACTCTTAGACTAGAAACTGGAATCTTGATCCACAGTTTATTCTGTGCTTTTTTTCCCCCTGATTTAAACACAGCTGAAATTACATTATTTAGAGTCACAATCTGTGCTGTCTTCATAATAAAAATTATTTTTTATAAATACTCTTTTTAATTCCCTAATTATCATATTCAATGAGTCATATGAATTTTAAGTAATCTTTTATTATGCTAGGTATGAGAGTACTGTATAAATTAATCATTTTAATTAAGTAATGATGACAGGCTTAGTGTAAGTGAATTTACACTGTTTATTTTAACATTAATTACTGCTGATACATACAGCCTTATATGTTCTACCCATCATATAAATATTTAAAAATGCTTGATATGCCAGGTGACTGATTTCATTTGCTAAAGTTCGATAAAATATGGGGAGTCAATCTAATTTGGGTGACAGTGAAAGGGGTGGAGATTGACCAGGCTCACTGAACAGGAGAATGTCAGGATTTAGGGAGTTAAACATGCCACAGATGAATCCTTCAGCAGGACAAGATGGGCCAAATTGATTGATCTGCCATTATACTGAGGGGGCAAACCAAGAGGTGAGAATTGAAAAGCAAAGGCAAATAATGCTGGATTAAAATGACTGGTGGAAATGTCAGAGCAGGAGCTAAAGAACCAGCAACAATCAGATCAGAAGAAAGAAAAGTGGGTATTAGAGAAAAGCAAGAGCTGAAATAAGCAAGTTGAAGTATAAGGGAATAAGAGAAACTCTGAAAGTGCCAGACAAAATTTGGCCAGACTCTCATATGCTATCCCAGCTAGATTTTGTTTTATGTTGTTCCATGTGCCACATACATCTAGTTTCTGACATTATCATCTAATATAACCATTTTGTTGATTCCTAGATAATTTTCAATGACTCTCTTTATTAAAAATGAATTTTAAACCAGACACTTTAAGTGTTTAAATTACCTAAGTATCCCAAGACTGACAAGTAAGCAGTTGTCATCCAAGATAGCAAATACTATTGAAATTTGACTGGTGAGGCACAAAGCAGAGGAAGTGGGGGAGTAGCCCCTGCACGTGACTGTGTAGTTCCTGTAGAGAAAAGGGTGCTTGGATGGGAAAAGCTGGGGCTGAAACTCAGCTTGAGATGCAAGCCAAGCTTTGTGGCCTGGTCACCCTGGGGAAGTTATCACCATGCTGCAAGACTTCAGAGGAGGCATCTCCTTTCGTAGTTTGCCCATTCCTGGCGGGTACTTTTTTGCAGTTTGCCTAAGGCAGCTTAATGCAGTATGGGTGCCTCCAGGAGGAGGACAGCTAGTTGAACCTCAAAGAGGCCACCCAGGTATAAAATGCACCATGAGCTAGGGTATAATTTTCAGCTTTCCAAATACATCAATCTGAACTTGCTAAAGAAATGAGAGTAAATCAGTAGATTCAGCTTTTGAGCAGCTCACATTCTTTCTTTGTATGTATATATGTGGCTTAAAAGATTCCTTCAGTGTCTTATTTCATGTGGAATAGTATTCAGATCCCTTGATAAGCTCTACAGCAGTGTCTTTCAAAGTTGTTTTTTTTTTTAACTAGGACCCAAAAGGGGAAATAATGTTTATATACCATGACCCAATACACAGATATGCACACACACACACACACACACCCCTGAAGCAATCATTTTATGAAAATTATTTTCTGAACGTATGCAATGCACTTTGATTTTTCTTGTTCTTTTCTGTTCTATTTCATTTAAGAAAATTGTTGCATGTCACTGAATTGATTTCAAGGCCAACAAATTGATCACAGACCAATTTGAAAAATATTAACCTACAACTCCATTTAACATGACCCTAAGGTTTTTGGAACTTGTTGCTCCCTCTGCCTTAAACTGTCCATTCAGATATCTCTGCAGGAAAGGCTCCTTCCTTTCTAAGTTTCTACTCAAATGCCATTGCTTCAAAGAAGCTTGGACTTACCACCCATCCTGGAGACCTTCACCCTAACTCTATGGACAATGATTTTCTTCACTTATTTGTTAACTTGTGTATTTCATGCCCCTTCCCACATGTGAACATACAAGCTTTGTAAGAGAAGAGAGCCCATCTTCTTCACTGCTGCTCCCCACAAATTCTGGCAACATGGCAAGTGATTAATGAAGATATATGTTTTATCTATCATATATGTACATCTGTTCCAAAATTCCAAAATATTATTTTACAGTGGAAAAGACCATTTTTATTCAATCTGGGAAGTGTTGTCAGCAGATTATTGTGCTTTCCTCTAAAGGAATGCTACATTTGAAAAAATTATCAGAGCGACAGAAATTAATCATGTATTTTGAGTTTAGTGGCAACCAAAAGAACATCTCCTTAATAATGCAATACACCCTAGTGACTAGAAAACTTTATCTCTGAAACTGTACACTTTCTCCTTTCTACCATGCTTAAATGGCAAATCCAAGCTCTATTTGGTCTTCACTTTTCATTAAACAGAGCAGAACCCAAGTTTTATATGACCTGAAGCTCATGTGGTTTGGAGCCCCATTGAAGAATAGGAAATTACAAATACAACATGTCCTCACAGTGTCACCGAATGGAAATGAAAATGTTATGGAGAAATGGTAAGAACCAGTAGTGTTATCCAATTATAGTAGAAATGCCTCAATTATGCAAATTTTATAAGTATATGTGACCCTCTCAGGCCTCTCAGGAGCCACGAAAATAGCTATATTTAAGCTTCATTGGCTTCACAGGACATTTGCTTCTGCTTCTAGGTATACATTTAGTTACAAAATAGTTTTCTTTTTCCTGAAATAAAGTACAATTTTTACAATTTCTGTTTTCTGAGTTGCAATCTTGTTTCTTTCTTCTTGAGATTGCTAACAAATTACTTCAATAAGAATTGTGGATATTTCACAAATCTTACTTCATACACTTAAAAACCAAAATTTTGGTTTTGTTCCTGAGATAGTTAATTACATTCATTGTATATGTACTTTGTGATTTTAGTTTCAGAAAGGAAATGCATTTCTCAATTACAGATGGCAGGAGCCTCACTCTCCTCCATCCTCCCTGCCTTCCCTACTCTAGCCCCTGACACCACTATGAGAATAAAACAAGGGTTACGATAGAAAAACAAAAACAAACATAGGTACTATGTGAGAAAATATAAGATGACTTAAGACAGGCAACAAAAATTAAGAAAGATTTCCTGAAATCTCTAGGGCATCAGTAGATGATTTATAGAGGATGTATTAGTTTTCTATTCCTGCTATAACAAATTGCCAGAAACTTGGTAGCTTAAAGCAAGGTAAGCTTATTATCTTACAGTTATCTAAGTCAGAAGTCCAACTCAGGTCTTACTGGGATAAATCAAGATGTTAGCAGAGTTATATCTCTTTCTAGAAGCTTTTGAGGAAAATCTGTTTCCTTGACTTTTCTATCTTCTAGATGCTGCCTGCATTCTTTGGCTCATGGTTCTTCCTCCATTTTTCAAAGTCAGCAAGTTTCATTGCCCTGACCCTTCTTCTATAGATACATTCCTCTGACCACAGCAAGTAAAGGGTCTCTTTTTTTAGAGACCCATGTGATTATATTGGGCCCTCCAGAAAATCCAGGATATCACTTGATCTTAAGGTTTTTAACTTAATCATATCTGCAAAGTCTCTTTAGCCATATAAGGTAACATATTCACAGCTTTCAGGGATTCCCACCCAGACATCTTCTGGGGGATGGGGAGGTTCATTCTGCCTGTCAGAGTGGGTAAGTGGAATGATCAGTGCTAGGGAGATAAATTTGATGAAAATGAGCAGTATCATTGGAAATCATTACATGTCTACCACTGTTACTCAGTGGGAAGTGTTTGTAACTTGAGCTTGAGAAGAGAACTTTCCTGTGTAAGATGTAAGGAAGGATTGACAAAGAGAAGCAAGGTTTCCAAATTGGACAAAAGGATAAATGGTACTCCCATTCATGAAGTTGGGGCTAGAAGGAGAGAATAATGGAGAGTGAATTCATATTGTCATATTGATTTAAGTTCCTATGATACTTAATGCTACATCTGGGAGGAGATGAGTGTATTCTCATGGAACGGAAGTGAAGAAAATAGATCGGCAGTGGATCCTTTGATTAGCATGTGCTCACTGATTCATCAAATGTTCCTGGACACGTCCTAAGTGCCAGTTGTGGGAAATGAGAGGGGGGGAACTGAACAAGTACAATTGGAACTGATTCAAAGTCTGATTTTCCTGAGTGGTGCATCTGCAGTAAAACCAGGTGTGGAAGAGCAGGAATGCTATAGTCAGCTTGTCTGCATTTGAATCCTGATTCTACTACCTTCTACTTGGGTAACCTTCAGGAATTATTTACTCTCACTGTGCTTCACTGTCCTTTCTTCTGGGACAGTTATAATAATAAAAGTGTTTTCTTCATAGTTTTGTTGTGAGTTCCTACACGTAAAATTATTTGAATAGTGCCTGACACATATTAAATAAATACTACTTATAAATATGAAAAGACAAGGGAAAATTATGGAATGGATCCTCTTGAAGTAAGGGTTTGATTGGTCTAAGTCAGAAAGTAATGGATAGGAAGTAGAGGCGGACATAGAGTCATCAAATCATCTCTTCCTTCCAAGGTTGTAGCCTTCTGGGTGCTGTCCTCTGGAATCCTTAATTCTCAGGCTGCGTTTCTGGAGTCTCTTTCTAAGAATTATGCAAGCTAGCAACATTCAGTCTCCTGGGATGTCAATTATCAAAACGCCAAAACACATGCTGCTCACTGATAAAATTCAGTGTTTAAATTGAAGACTAAAAACATTTATACACAATTTACACATCTCTTTCTAATAAAGGAAGTATATCTTAGTCCTGTCCTTCTTGAGTGGGTAAACAACTCTTTCTTACATCTTCCACATCTCATATGAGGCCATCCTGTTTCAAAGGCCGGGGCCAAGGTAAACTATCAGACAGAGGTTTGAAAAGAGTTGGTTGGTTTTAATACTCATCCATTTGTATTAGCATGAGAATAAATGAGAGATCTACCAGACTCGCATGTTGGCCCCAAAATTTACAGCGTCTGGAGTGAGAAATACAAATTGGACAATAGTTTTGACTTTTCCTCCTCTTTAAACTCTGTTTTGCTTATCTTAATTATTTCTTTTGTGTTTTGAGCATCTCTGTTATTTTCATTCACAGAAAAGAGAGAACAAGAAATTTGGAATAATTATAACAAGATGATAATGAAAGGGTGAAGTTCGTGATATATGGGATTAGCTAACGTGGACTAAATAGTTACTATGTGTCAGGCAGCGTAAAATATGCTATCTGTCATTTATTCCTCATAATCATTCTACGGGGCAGATATAATCCTCATCTTAAAAATTAGAAAACTGAAAAATAAAATAACCCACTTTGTAGAAGTGGGTCTACCAGAATTCTCTGCTCACAAGGCATCTCAAAGGCCATGTGCAAACAGGGTTGCAAGGAATGGGTCCCTATGTTCATTTCACATCTCTCCTCTGCTCATATGCATGCTCCATCACCACACTAGATTTCAAAACACACTTTAAAAGATATAGTTATTAAGAATTTCAAGATGACAGCAGCAGAGTATTCAATGAAGTGTAGGACCCTTCTGAGAGCAGGGACCTGTGTGAATGCCCAGGTCACACACCCATCAGTCTGTCTCTGTGTTTACCCCAACCTAATTTGAGTTAAAATTCAATAGTTTAAGATGTTCAAATCACCATTTTAAAAATTTTGAACAGAAATAGGGTTCTGTTTACCATCATTCCATTTAATTAAAAATGCAATGCCTGTTTAGTTTGTAGTTTAGTTTTTCAGTCATGAGCAACTGCTCTCTTCATTATCTAACCCAGTGCTTTTCAAGCGATTCTAACAGAAGAGTTGTTTTCCTCTCAATTCATTACCAACTGATATTTTTGTGAAATACAAAACCACACAGTTGGATATCTTGCTCTTGTCAAATTGCTTTAAAAGTATTTAAATGCCTATCCTCTCTTTCTGAACTAATCTCAATGGGACTTGGAAATAAATAGTTTACATACCACACTTTAAGTAGCATTGATCTCAGAGATATCCTATAATTGCATTTTAATTATACAGATTATTTTTTAATGTTAATCTCAGTAAGAAACTGCTTAGAAAGATTACCTCAGAGTCTTTTAATTCGTTTATGGATGATGGAGGGATATGTAGCTGTCAAGTCTCTTTTTCTTTTTCTTTTTACATTACAATGCAGTTTACTTAATTTATTTTGACAACTACTTCTAATTACTTAACGTAACACATTATATGGTAATAAAAACACTTAATAATGTAAGACGTCATTGCTATTTCAGATCAACTGAGCGATGTGTGCATATATTGTCCAGGCATTTGTGGCGTGGATCATGTCTCTCTCTCTCTCTGTGTGTGTGTGTGTGTGTGTGTATTGGGGCAATTTCTTCAGATAAATTTTTGGATTCGCCAATGTGAAGAGATTAAATTCCACGTGGAATGTGAAAAAAACGAGTAGTAAATATTGCCAATTCTCAGCTCTGAAAAAAAAATGGCTAAACATTATTTTAGGTTACATTATATACTATATATTATACCTAATTTACATACCTGGCCTTTGTGGGGCATGCTTTTATAGGGCACTAGATTATCATGTCTCTTTTTCATTTTTACCCTATGAAATAGTAATAAAGGATTTTTAAAAACTTGATTCTTGATAATATAGATACTGTTACATGACTGACTTGAAATTCTTTTTGAAAACAATAAAATAGGCCAGGCATGGTGGTTTACATCCATAATCTCAGCATTTAGAGGCTGAGGTGAGAGGATTGCTTGAAGCCAAGAGTTCAAAACCAGCTTGGACAACATAGTGAGACCCCAACTCTACAAAAAAAATGAAGAAAATTTGCTGGGCATGGTGGTGTGTGCCTGTGTTCCCAGCTACTCAAGAGACAGAGGTGGGAGGATTGTTTGAGCCCAGGAAGTCAAGATTGCAGTGAGCTGAGATTCTGCCACTGCACTCCAGCCTTGGCAACAGAGCAAGATCCCATCTCTAAAAAAAATTAGTAATAAAACTATAAAATAATAGTAAAATTGGTAAACTGGAAATTTGCAAATCAATATTATATATTAAATATGTGATTAAATACATGATTTGCAAACCAATATTTTATATTAAATACATGAGTAAATATAATAAAAATATTACATATTAAATACATGATTAAATACAAGGAATCTAATTCCTTGGATTAGAATTCTGGTGGTAAAGAGCAAGCATCCAGACCCACTTGATGTCTCTGAAAAAGGACTGCTGGTTTTCCACAATCTTTGAGAACTGTGGTTTGATTGGGAAGTATATTAGTTCCTTCTTAAGCTGCTATGAAGAAATACCCAAGACTGAGTCATTTATATAGAAAAGAGGTTTAATTGATTCACAGTTCTGCATAGCTGGGGAGGCCTCAGGAAACTTACAATCATGGTGGAAGGGGAAGCAAGCACATCCTTCTTCACATGATGGAAGGAAGGAGAAGTGCTGAGCAAAAGGGGGAAAACCCCTTATAAAACCATCAGATCTCATGAGAACTCACTCACTATCATGACAAGAGCAGCATGTGGGTAACTGCCCCCAAGACTCAATTACTTCTCACTGAGTCCCTTCCACAACAGGTAGGGATTATGGAAATTATAATTCCAGGTGACATTTGAGTGGTGACACAGTCAAACCATATCAGAAAGTGTTACTAAAAAGAAATGAAATGTCTGGCCAATATTGTCACTCTTTCTTTCCATGATATTTATTCTCTGCTGAGTTCCCTGCATTTTATTCCCTAATTCTTTCACCCCATAGCTTCTTGGAAAATGCATCACAAGGTTCCAAGTATTTAGCAATTTCTGTTATTCATTAAGCACAGTTTATTTTCCTCAACTCCCAATTGATTAAGTCAAGGCAGAAAGAAATAGAAAGTTGGAAAGCCAAATCTCATGTGCTCCCTAACCTGGCCAGGTTGTGGCTCAAAGAAAATAGGATTAGGAAGGAGAACATAAGAGAATTTTCCAATGGAACTAACTTGGCTTCACTACAGATACTCAGATGCCAAGTGCCAGAAAGATGTTGGGGAAATGACTACACTATAATGAAAAGTTTCTAGTTTTTTGGCTATTTTACTCATCAAGATACTTTTTGAAACATTAAGAAAAAAATCTGAAAAAAAAATTTGTCAACTTTTCTTCATGAAGGTGGTGTGGAGAGAAGAATAGAAGGGAAAACTTAGAAAGCAAGTAAATATTTAATAACGTCAAAAAATTTAAAATATAAAAATAAAGTCTTGAAAATAATATTGTGTCTTCACCTTACTGTTTTTTTTGTCTTCATTCAATCACCATCCAGCCATGCACACCACAAAGCCCAATCATCACTGAAAATATACCAAAAGGAAAGTAATTTTAAAATTATTTTTAATGCAAGTACCAAATCAGATTAATTAGCAAGCCTTTATCCTGGTCTACTGAGAAAGATGTCAAAATAATTCGTATTTTCATCACAATAAAATTAAGTAATTTTATACTTATTCTTCAGGGTTATTTTAGATTTTTAGGATTTTACATGTCTAAGAAGCATTAAAGCAAGGCATTTTTTAGTTCATTTGGTCATTTCACTTACTTTTGTAATTTAGAAACTTTAAAGCTATTGTATCCAAAATACTATTAGAACTATGACTACATTAAATGGAAGAAGGAAGTCTTTCCCAAATGTCCAACAATGATAGACTGGATTAAGAAAATGTGGCACATATACACCATGGAATACTATGCAGCCATAAAAAATGATGAGTTCATGTCCTTTGTAGGGACATGGATGAAATTGGAAATCATCATTCTCAGTAAACTATCTATTTTCAATGAAAAAAAACTCCAACAACTGAACCTGAGCCTGAACCATTCAAACTTAAGAAAATAAATTTATAGGCCTGGCACAGTGGCTCATGCCTGTAATCCCAGCACTTTGGGAGGCCGAGGCAGGTGGATTATAAGGTCAGGAGATGGAGACCATCCTGGCTAGCACGGTGAAACCCCATCTCTACTAAAAATACAAAAAAATTAGGCAGGCATGGTGGCGGGCGCCTGTAGTCCCAGCTACTTGGGAGGCTGAGGCAGGAGAATGGTGTGAACCCGGGAGGCGTAGTTTGCAGTGAGCCGAGATCGCACCACTCCACTCCAGCCTGGGCAACAGAGCGAGGCTCCATCTCTAAATAAATAAATAAATTTATTAACAAACATATTTAAATAAATAATCATTGCAGCACTGGCCAAAATATCATGTGTTATATGTTTTTTAGCAATTTTGCAAGGTTCTTATGGAAAGCTATTCGGTATTTGCTTGGCTAAACTAGTCAGATAAATTGTATATAATATTTATTTATAGTATTAAATTTTTGGTTTAGGGAAATTGTGAAATTATATTTGTGAACATAATACGATATGAGATATAAAATAAATAAATCAGGTAAATCACACATACTTCTAATTTTTGGATCTGTTTAATCATGCTAAATAAAGCACAGGATGTCATAAGGTGTTGCAATAGAGTGTTGTTGTGGTGAGTGAGATGACAAGAAAACTAAATCTTCCACTGTTTCAAGGTCAGTTTCATCAAATGACCATATTTCTTAAGGTCTTTTTGGCCCAGGGATTTTGTCCTTTTAAGTCAAGATGAGGGGACAGATCCATTCACTCCTTCAATCAACTCTTCTTCACTAGTCTTTACTCTGAGCTGGGTATTGTGCCCAGTGCTGGGGTTATAACAAAAATGAAAGAGATAGATATAGTGTTGGTCCTTATGGACCATACAGTATGACAGCTGTTTACTGTAGTATTGGGCACTTGTACCCCAAGACCAAGTCCACATGCTAGTGTGTAATGTGAAATATGCTCTATAGAATTCATTTATTCACTCGTTCATGTATTTAAGTCAGCAATTTTTGAGTAACTGTTATGATCCAAACACTCTGCTAAACCTTCTGACTACAAAGATAAAAGAAAAGAAAAATCCTTCTGCACTTAAAGGATTTACAGTTTAAATAAAAGGGAAACACACATGACCATTAAAATTAAAAACAAAGGATATAAAACATGAATACAATGAATATCATAATGCAATGTAGCAAATAGATTCAAATGTGAAACAATCCAGCATACTTGAAGTTGGAAGTTTAGGCGGAAATATTGATATCAGCACATGGAAGAGCCCTAACCACATATTACCTTATAAACTTGTTTGCTGTCCTAATCTCTTTGTATTTCAGTGCTTCGTATGTCTGAAAGAGCGAGAAAAAAATAGTGCATATATCACAAGGTTTAAAAGTGAGGATTAAATGTAATAATATAGGTAATGTTCTTATAAGAGTGCCTGACACATATTACATACTAAAGAAATATTAGTGGTCATTTTCATTTTTATCCTTTCTGATTTTGTGTTTGTGATTCCCTTTTCTTCGTTAGATTTCCAAGGATTCTTTAAATTAATTTTCATTATATCAATAATTATGCCCCTTGATTTAGTAATCAAATACATTGTTTTATTGGTTATACCAACAAACATGAAAAATATGAAGATATTGTTTAATATTTCCAAATTCATTAAATTCTGCTGTTATTTAATACTGTATTTTTCCTTCTGATTAACTGATTTATAAATTATGAGTGGTCTGCTTAGTGCATTGATTTTTCATTCTTATTTAATAATGAAAACATTTAATGTTACACATTTGCCTTTGCATATAGCTTTAGTGATGTGATATAATTTTGATGTGCAGCATCCTTCTGCTCAGTAATTTATGAATACATGTGACTATACTTTTAATTTTTATTTGACCCAATAACTAGGATAATAATTTAAATCTCGAGTTAATGGCCGTTTGGGGTTTGTTTTTTTTCTTTATGTTTTTTCCTGTTTGAAAACCATTAAGTTAATTTCAAATTTTAGTGTATCTTTGTCAAAGATTATATTTAGTATATGCAATATCTGCTTTGGTAATTTATTTAGATTTTTAAAAAATCTTCTCTTTTTTTCCTTTTTTTTTAACTTTTTTGTTCAAGGGTAAATGTGCAGGCTTGTTACCTAGGTAAACATGCATCATGAGGGTTTGTTGTACAGGTTGTTTCTTTATGGTGTGGTCTGTTTTCAGTTACACAGACTATAGATAATTGTTTTTTGTTTTCGTTTTTGTTTTTGTTTTCTATTTCTTTTTTTTTATTATTTTTCCTAGAGATAGGGTTCTGCCATGTTGGCCAGGCTAGTCTCAAACTCCAGGCCTCAAGCGATCTGCCCGCCTTGGCCTCCCAAAGTGCTGGGATTAAAGGTGTGAGCCACTGACCCTGGCCGGACTCTAGATATTTGAAAAGAAATTTACCACTCTATTACATAAAGTTTAGTGTACAGTTATTCTATTTCTAATATAATTTATTATTTGTCTTCTATGTTGAAACAATTTCTCAAAATATCAAAATAATATTTGAAGTAGTATATCAAAGTCTTGCATTTTAGTCTTGCATTTGAAGTCTTCTATTTCTATCTAGCTTAAGTTCTACTTTTAAAAAAGAGTTTATATTTTAGATATGTTGAGTCTCTGCTGCTACTTGAAGTTTCATGCTTGTTATACTTTCATTATATATTCTCTTTTTCTGCATAAAATGACAATTTGTATCTAATTTAATGCTTTCTGCCTTGGACTCTATCTTGTCTAAGACTAAAATAATGATCAATATCTGCTTTCGACTTTTCAAATACCCACATATCCTTATTTCCCATTGAGTGGGGTAGAAAAAGACAAATAGAATCTGGTTAGTCTCTATGGCAAAGTCATACATATGAGATCTAGAAATATTTTTCTTTTGCCAAGGGCATTAAAATGGCAGGTGGAGAATCAGTACTACAAACAGGCATATCTGCTTTTAGTTTTCTTTTATTAATTGTTTATGTAACTTATACTAGACTGCTCATGATCGATAAAACATGCAGGAAGTTACAAGACCTTTTTCCATGACTATCACTAATTCAGTCAGGGTATTAGTAGTGAAGAAGAAAACACAATCTCAATATAAGCAACTATACCTAGTATCCAACAAAATAAGCTCTCAGCTGGGTGTGGTGGCATGTGCCTGTAGTCCCAGGTACTTGTGAGGATGAAGCAGGAGGATCGCTTGAGCCCAGGAGTTCGAGTAGGCAGAGCTATGATCGCACCACATCCAGCCCGGATGACAAAGCGAGACTCCATCTTTAAAGGAAAAAATAAAAAAAAAAAACCTAAGCTTTTAAAATTAGTCATCTAATGAACCACTGAATACGATAATTATGTCTTACATATTTACAATATACACTCTCTGACTTAACGATGGTCTGACTTGGGATTTTTAAGTTTAAGATGGCATAAAGGCACATGCATTCAGTAGAAACCGTACTGCAAGTACCCACACAACAATTTTAGTTTTCACTGTTAGTGTTCAATAACTTACATGAGATATTCAATACTTTATTATAAAATAGGCATTGTGTTAGATGATTTTGCCTACTCTAGGCTAATAAAAGTGTTCTGGCAAAGCAAGCTAGAATGTTTGGTAGGTTAGTTGTTTAAATGCATTTTTAAATCATGATATTTTCAAATTATAAAGGGTTTATTGGGACATAATCCCATCAGAAATTAAGGGACATCTGTATGTAATTCTTAATTGTGGATAATAACAATAAAAGAGAGGTTGGATAGATGAAAACAGCTACATTTCATGTTTTACTATCAACCTTTTATTTTTCTCATGCTTCAATACCTAGAAGAGTGGTAAAATATTGCCGTTTGAGTGTCTACTTCTTTATTTTATGTCTAACATTAGGAAGTGCTAAAGTGTGGAAAACCAGACAATTCTGGAATGCAGAGGGAGGAGAGAAAGCCCCAGTAAACTATATGCTTCAGACATAGGCACTGAATAATAAGGAAACAGAAAGAAATATAGAAACTGAATTGCTAAGGCACTTTTATTGCCACTCCTAAGAAAC
This sequence comes from Pan troglodytes, assembly GCF_028858775.2. NCBI lineage: Eukaryota > Metazoa > Chordata > Mammalia > Primates > Hominidae > Pan > Pan troglodytes. Next base: position 108,006,323 of record NC_072403.2, read on the forward strand.
TCAACATTATCAGCAGTAGTAATGGCCATCATTTATACGTGTTGATTTTATAAACTTATTTTTTTTTAAGTTCTAAATTGCTCTCTCTCCACTCCCTAAAGCTGGATTAAAACCTATTGCTTCCAAATGCTGAATTAAGGAAATTCTGTGCCACAATTTTTGCTACAGAAAATTAGTGTGAGCACAGAATGAAGAGCAATCTTATATGCATAGGAGCCTGCTGTTGGAGAAAGCTCAATAAGAGACATCAGGAGGTTTGGCTTCTTTTCAGAGGACTTAGGAAGTTTTGATACCTAAATGATATAACATAAGACTAACTTTTGAAGTAAGTGCTAAAACTATTTATATATACTAGACAATTTTCTCAAGATTTGTCCTTTTTGTCTCTTAGACTCTCACTAAAACTCCGTCATCAAGTTGTAATTCACACATGTAGACAAGCCTTCAGCCTCTCCAAACAGTTTTAAAATTTGTAAATTCAAGACATTTAAAAAGAAGACACATGATCTCATCTGGACTGCTGCTTGATCTTGTTTGATATTCTTCAGCACTCTACTTTTTATAACGGGTCAATAGCAGACGGGCTGTAACTGATCTCCTTATTTCAGAGCTGAAAACACAAGGCACTTTGCGTTGGGTGCAGTTCTATTCTGTTATGCTACTCCCGTTTGTCAGTAGGTAAAAACTTTTCCCATTCCCCAGAAGGCAGTACTTCTATGAATAGTTGCTTTAGACAAGCATTCATTGTTCAAAGGGTTTGATTCCTCACTGAGCAAAAGCTACAGCATTATAAAGATGCCAGTTTAAATTTTTTTAAGCTTGAATTTTTTAAAGCTAGAAAGGAACCCTCACTGTTGGGGAAGTCATGAAAGAAAACCCCTTTTCACAAGCCCTGGAACAAGTGGATTAAGAGAGTAAGAGTAAAAGTGCAAAGACTGGGAACCTGGCTTTATTCCAAAAAAAAAAAAAAAAAAAAAAAGCCAGAAAAAAGCCACAGTTAGAAGTAATTGAACACTTTGGAAATCCCTTTGAAGACCTAATGCAGTAGAATTTTTTGAAATGAATAAAAGCTAAATGCATAATAATTTCAGGTAAAAAAATACAAATGAATGTTTGAAGAACTAAATAATAAATTTATAAATGTTTAATGCAGCGGGACCAAGCAGTACCAACCTTTAATAATGTATGGTAAGCATTAGCAATGTTGTTACTTGGAAAAGACAAATTAAAAACCTGGCAATCTTACCTCATGTTGTTTTGTACTTTGTATACTTGGCCTGGTTTATAGTGATGATATTATCTGTACTGATTATCCTTGTTCAGTAGAATTTTGTACACTTGCAAATGGAATTTTTAGACACAAGAAACAAGGTACAAAAATTGTCTAACTACAAAAATTTCCCCCTCTTTTATATTGGGACTAATGATATGTTAAACAATCTGATGTATCACTTTAGAAAAACAGTAATGGCAGTTGCATTTGCCAGGAAAATGTAACAACAGATTTTAGCTCTCTTAATAGAACATAAAATATTAGTTTTTAATATCTTGCTATATGTGGTGTTTTTAAATAAAAAGGCATAGAAACCATTGATATTTGAAGAATGTTGATATAAAATAATCTGTGTAGAGGATAATGTAGGTTGTGAACTAAAACGGAAAAAGCCCCAAGAGTGTATATCACACTAAAGAAGAGTGTATTTTCTGCTAAATGGAGTATAGAATGTTGTGCATTTAGTACATAGGACATAAGCCTGCAATCCTCCCCTAAATATCCCAGTGGTTTCTTTGTGCAAGTTTTCTTTAGACTCATTTCTCCATCTTGATCTGTGCTGACTCCACGTGAGGTCAGTCAGAGAATAATGTTAGTCCAACCACTTGTGTGCACACCTGCATACACACATACCAGAAAGTTAATGTTGTTTTACTTTAAAGCAGTGATTTTACTCTGGACCATGTGTATGTGGAAGAAGGATGATAGTGACTTGTACATAAGCATCTACAGAGGAGGAATAACTGATATGTATGGTGGAGTCTGACAGAATCCTGGATCAGGAAAAATAACAATCTTAAGGTTGGAGGAGATTTTTAAAATCATCTTGACCAGCTATCCGTTTCATTACATCATTCCTCACTCTGAGGCTCATTTCTAACTGGTGTTACCTTGCAAGATGACTAATTTTTAGTGCTTGTTTTGAATTTAGTTTGTGGAATGATTTCTCAGCTTGCCCCATAATATCTACTCTGTATAGAAAAATGTTATCCCTTTTTCTTTGCAAAGTGTGAATATAAATCAATGAGGCTGTTTTTCTTTTATGAGTCATATCCGGTCTCTGAAAACAGTTCCTAAATTGGAGTTGCCAAAATATTTCATGTCATGGAAGCATGGTTAGAATAGGCTTATCAAGGTGAATTTTCTGAATGGTATTTCAGTACTTATTTTTATAGTCTCATAGCTCTATAATCACATGTTGAATGTGGTTTTAATACTAAAAAAGAGGATACATAAAAACACATTGTGTCTATTATCTGCATAGAACAATCGCCTACTTTCTTTATTAATAGATCTTATTTCGTGAAAGCTACACCTTACAAAATTTTATCTTGTTCTCACCTAATTATCTAAACACAAGGAATGATCCTGCTCTGAATTAAACCTTTCCGTTTAGTGTCAAACTGAACAGATGCAAACTCACTTATGGGGAGCCATCCTTTGGAAATAAACTCTTTAATTCAATAAATATCTAATACTAGAATATTCCACAGAATATGAATAGCTACTTAAATTCATTTCGAGTACCAAAGAATATTTCAGTAATAACATTTACATACTAAATTAAACTTAATTATACAGCATAAAACATTTATAACCATTAAATACAGAACAATTATTTTGAATTGTTAAGTGCTTGCAACATCATTGACATAATACATTTTTTGAAATAATGATGTAACCATTTAAGTAAATTTTTATATTTTATTCACATTAAACTTTATCTGTAACATTAAGCATAACTTTTTTCTTTTCTCTCTCTTTTTTTTTTTTTGACATGGAGTCTCTCTCTATCACCCAGGCTGGAGCACAGTTGCGCTATCTGAGCTCACTGCAACCTCTGCTTCCCAGGCTCAAGCAATTCTCCTGCCTCAGCCTCCCCAGTAGCTGGGGCTACAGGTGCCCGCCACCACACCCAGCTAATTTTTGTATTTTTTTGTAGAGACAGGTTTTCACCATGTTGGCCAGGCTGTTCTCAAACTCCTAACCTCAAGTGATCTGCCTGCCTGGGCCTCCCAAAGTGCTGGGATTACAGGCGTGAGCCATGGCACCTGGCCAGCATACTTAACCTTTACAGAGGCATTTTTAGCTGGACATTTACAGCATTTAAAGGATGGAATTCAATTAATAAAAAAGACTTTTTATAACATTGAAACAGTGAGTTTAAGAGAGTAAATCTGTTGCCATTTTAGTTAGTTTTGACAAAGCAAATATTATAAATGGCCAAATACATAAGCCTGTTATTACACATTAAAATGTATCCTATATTTAATGAGCATTAAAATTGAAGTTTACTAGTAATTCCATGGGATATTATTATGAAGTTATAAGAATAGGAGAGAACTTATAGTTTATTTCTGTCTCATTTTAGGATCTTCCTATTATGGCACATGAATTTTAATCGACTTTATAATGGTGTCATTGAAGCAGAGTCTATGATATTATCATTCTAGTATTTAACTACATCTCCCCTTAAGAATGATTTTATCACCCATTATTCTTTAAACCTCTCAAGATACTTCTTAGGCTCTGTTCTCTCTGGAGTTGTGTAAATTCTAATAATCATAACATATATTATTATCTTAGAAGTCATTAAGTCTTCTCTTCTTTATTTGTTTTTAGTATTCCTAGTTTCTCATGGGTATAGTTTTACAAAGGCTTTCATTCTTTGTATCAGTTTTCATTTCATATTTGCCTTTCCCAAAAATGCATCAAACTGCTTCCTTTTTTATTTTCTTGTTTCCCATGGGGTTGGTAAACTCCTTCTTAATACCTTACAGTAGACTTATGCAAAGTCTCATGGAATTTTTAATGCTTTTTATATTTTTTTCTGATTTTATTTTGTTAAACTGATCTCCACTATGATTCTAAGATCTTTTTCCTCTTAGACTCATGTAGCTGCCCATCTAAGCCTTGTAAGTCCTGTTCTTCATTCAAGTGGTGTCTAGCTACTTTTCATTGTTAGCATTATTTATACTGTAATCCTTTCCTCTCTGGTGCTAATTACTCAATCACAATAATCATCAGCAAACTCAGAAAGCTCTTAATCTCTCCTGTTTTATGTAGAGGGATTCTCCCAGAGTACTTCTTTCCTGAGGAGGCTTAAGAGAAAAACTGAACCAATGCCACTACTGACTTACAGAAAACAGAAGCAGAATTACATATTATTTTGTCTTATTTGATCCATACTTTGGAAGTCAATTCGATCTTTACCATTCCCATGGATTGGCTTAATTAACAATGTTTTATTTTATAACTATACCAGGGTTTGTATAGTATATGATACTATTCAAAGAAATACCTAATGTAGATGACGGGTTGATGGGTGCAGCAAAGCACCATGGCACGTATATACCTATGTAGCAAACGTGCATGTTCTGCTTGTGTATCTCAGAACTTAAACTGTAATAATGAAAAAAAGAAAAAAAGAAAAAAACCTGAAAATATATATAAAATATTTAAAGCTAGAAAGTAACAAATAGAAATCAAAATAGTAATATAATTATTAAAACTATAGGAAAGAAAAAGATATAGGAAGTAAATGAGTGAACTAAATCTTTACTCTGTATAGCTGAGAGTCAACCAATGATATTCAAAGTTGATAAACCAAGAAAATATCAGTAAAATCATGTTATTTGGAGTTATCTATGTAAATAATTGAATGAGAAAACAAACATTTAACCTCTGGAAAACTTGTTTAGGAATGCAAAAGAACAGAGAAGGGAACTTTGCTTTTTGTTTTATGTCATTCTCTAATATTATGTTTTTTTCCCCATGCATGTGTATCTATTGACATTTTTAGATAAATATGATAGATAGATAAATAGATAGATAGATAATAGGAAGGGAGGGAGGATAGGATGGAGAGAGGAAAACCTACATACCTAGGGGTTATCACTGCATAGTGAAATTTCAGATGACTTTTTTCTTCATTATACCTTTTTGTATGGCTTGGATATTTTACAATGAGTAGGTAAAGTTTTTATAAAAATAAGAGGAAAATAAACTGTTTCCCCTTTGTAAAAAAAGAAAATCTTAAATTAAAACAAAGATCAACAACAAAACAACAACAAAACAACAAAAAGATCAAAAACAACAAAAAAGCGCCTTCAGTTAAATGATCTCTTTTAATACTGGAGAGAAAAAGAGTTAAAGTAGCTGGCCTATAATCCATTCACTTACTTTCTGAGGAAACAGAAATGGGGGTGTTGCTGGAATGATGTGGAGCAGGGAATTTGGTGTAATTTCCTTGTGAAAAGATAATGACTAAACCTCCTCATAAATGAACTAATAGTATTAGAAGAAAAAGATACCTTATCTATGAAATACTCTTAGCAGGATGTTCCTGGTTTAAGGTTGCTTATAAAACATCAATCCAGAATCTGTGGATTTATGGAAAATGAGAAATATAAAAGCTGGCTGACAATTTAGGGTGTATTAGGCCATTCTTGCCTTGCTATAAAGAAACACCAGAGGCTGGGTAATTCTTAAGAAAATAGGTTTAATTGGCTCGCGGTTCCGTATGTTTTACAGGAAGTATGGTGCCAACATCTGCTCAGCTTCTGGGGAGGCCTCAGGAAGCTTACAATCATGGCAGAAGGCAAAGGGGGAACAAGCGCATCACATGGCAAAAGCAGGAACAAGGGAGAGAGTATGGGGGGCACACTTTACAACAATCAGATCTCATGTGAACTCAGAGTGAAAGCTCAGTTATTACCAAGGGAATAGCTCAAGCCATTCAGGGGCATTCGGGGGCATGATCCAGACACCTCCCACCAGGACCCACCTCCAACACTGGGGATTACATTTCAACATGAGATTTAGGCACAGACAAATATCCTAACTCTATCATGGGGTATGAAATGTAAATATTTAATAACTTATGCTTCACTGTTTTGTGAGATAGATAAAGGCAATGAAGCATTGCAGGGTCATGGATGGATAAAGTTACTGGATCTAGTGAGTACATAAAGTGGGAAGCAAAAAGTTTTATCTTTGGAGATGTAATTTGGTGAAGGATCCGGAAGATGCCACCTATACCCTGCGCACCAGGCAGATGCACCAAAGTATCTCAGCCAATTTCACTGAGATTCAGACTGGCAAGGAGCTTATGGTAAAGTCTTTATAATTGAATTAAAAACTTAAGTAATTGTTTCTGTTATTTAAACTCACTGGAAAAGCTTCAAAATGAGACAATGATTTGAATGAACCAGCAGTCTCTTGGTTACACTATTAGGGATAATAGATATCCCCATCGATCTAGAACTTATAATGGCACAATTGCTACCAAAGTTCACAGGAGAGTTAGTGTAAGGAAATCCAGAACTACTCACATTGGGGTAGAACAATTACCTCATTTTTGCTAGCTCAGGATTAACCATTAGTGGATAAGTTGCTTGTTCACACTGGCTTTCTGTGATAAAGAACTCATCCTGCACCTATTATTAATGTTATTACCATGGTATTCAACCAATAGTCTCATATCTTCATCAGAAACTTGTTACCTATGAGTTTAGTACTGAGACCCAGCCTGGGTCTCCCTGCTGAGAAGGAGAACTGAATGAGGGGCATAGAGAGTATAGTAATGGATCATGTGGAAAATGATGTGTTTTCTTTGAGCATTCATCACCCCATACTGGCAATGTACGAAGAGAATGTGACTGACTTGCAGGTGCATAGTAAAGACAGCAAAGAAAAAAATGAGGGGGCTGATGGCGTCATTAGAGCAAGGAGCTCTTAGAGTCTTCTCATTCCCATGGGAGAACTTGGCACAAAACCTCTACTTGGAAGTAACTTTTCTTTGGCTCCCAGCACACACACACTGATCTACATTGAAAAAAATACAAACATAAAAGTAGCTCTTATATAGAAAAGTGGGTGGATCTTTAATCAGTTTGATTTGTCCTCTATTCTTGGCTTATTTGTAAGTAGCTTCTATTCAAACCATTCTTTATCTTTATCTTTCACCTTAATACACACACATGCATGCATGTGCACACACACGCAAACACACATACACACACCATTCAATTTTCTCCCCACCTCAGCCTGCATTAGCTATTCTAGAACTGAATGTCGAAGAAATCTGTTGAGAAAGCTGCTGTGCTAGCCAAAGCAATGAAGAATTATTTTATGTGTATGAAGAAATATTGTAGCATAGAAAAGTACATCTCAAAATATGTTCTTAGATTGCTACAACACAATACTCTAGACAGTAAAAATGAAAATTCCCTTGCTTCACTCCACATTTGGGGTAGGGCCCAAGAAATCTATATTTTTAGTACATGTTCCATGTGAATTTTAAGAACAATGATTAGTAGAAAGAACACTAGATTAGATGTTTCTGGAAGAGTTACTAGTGTCACGTCGTAACTCTTCTTCTTCCTGTCTAGGTAGACTTGGCCAAATTATAAAAATATTCTGAGACTTAGTTTCCTTATCTGTAAGATAAGGCAATTAAACTGAATTCCCATGGTGGGGCAGTCAAGGTCGAACTAATAAAATTCACTGTCTAGTTGTTCAGTATGAATGTTTTGAAATGAACTAGCCATACAAACAATGCTCTCTTAAGGATTTGCCTTTCAATTTTTCCTCTCCTTGCATGCTCTGAGAAGCCTCCTGTAGCCACAGGAGCAAGAACACTTGGAAAAAATATGTTTATTGAGAAGATTGCCAATGGTTACAAATTCCTGGCAACTTGCTCAGTTCTCTAAGTAATTGGCCATGTGGCTACTCCATCTAATATGATGGGATGTGACCGGTATGTTAATAAGTACAATATTGTTCTATCTCTTTAAGCTCCAAGTCTGTGAACTTTCTCGGAAATTTATATGCAATTTAAAGAAATGTGAATTAAAAAAAATTGTTAGCATTTGCTTTGTTTTTCATAACATTTCCTCCTTTGGGATATGTATGTAGACAACAGCTACAAAACTGCTATAGATCTATTACTTTGAATTTTTAATTACAAGCTATATGCCTAATATACTTTATTAGAAAGTTTGGTCCTCTATGACATAAATAACAAAATTGATAGGAAATTCTAAGTGAGAATACTTAACAGTTATGATCCGCAAGATAACAGAAAGGAATAGATTGTTGTCGCAAGATAATCGTTGCTGACTGTGAGATAAGTGTCAAGGCAAAGTCATTCCAAAGTCTGGCCATTTATCAAAAATGATCATTGAAGAAAAGTAGGATACATTTATCAAGCAACTGTTTTAGTACAAACATTTTATTTTTCTTTTCCTAGCTAATCTATGATTTAGATGCTGTCATTTCACTTGCCAGGTATTTGTGCAGCTAAATGACTCAGGTCACCACTGCATTGTTTAGAGTTACACAACCCTGATTTTTGAGTGGTTATTGTGTTTATCCCAATAACTACCTTGATTGGGCTCTGTTTTAGTTTCTTTTTTCTTTCTATTTAGAATTTTTCTTATTCTCATCTGTTTCTTTAAAGTGATTTAGTATGGTTCACATTAAAATGCACATTTAATACATTTGTATATCAATATAATATTGATATAGGATAGAAATTTAAATAAAAAAGCTAGAACTAAGGGGAATGATAATCAGAATTATTTTATTATAAGCATTATGATTCTAACAAGTATACTGATTGCTCTACACATCGTCCTCTGTGACAGATGTGGCTTATTTAACCACAAGTATGATATTATCATTTGGTACTGACAGCGCTATTGTCATCCGAAGCCATTTATTCCTGTCACCACTCATAAATTACTGTAAAAAAGAGGCCACTGTTCTCCTAATTTAACATGTTCTTCCACATTCCAACCATGATGGTGATTTTGTAATCCATTTGTCTTCTTAAAGCAATAGGACCATAGGCCAACTTCCTCAAATGGAAAGCAAGCCCCCAATAATTAGTAAGCTGATAGAGTACATAAAAATCTTTGTATAACTCATACAAATATATGTACTTTATTTCCAGAACTACTTGGGAAAGGCATTACTTGCGGAATAGACATAGTAAAGATTTTCCTCGTTCTCCTCCCTGAATATTCAGAGAAACTGTGTGTGGTATACCTCTTCCAGAATCTTGCCTAATTCCTGGATCTTGCACACTCAATTTCTTTCAGTTGTAGGAGAGGCTGAATTTTTAAAAATGAACATCATGGACCCTAAAATATGGTTTACCTAAAAGCTTTATATTCTTCATTACTTTCTTAATTCATTCATGTGTTCAGCCAAAACTTATTGAATAGCTGCCATGTGCAGAGTATTGTATATTGTTAAGGTTAAAAAATATAGATCAATAAGGCATGACCTCTCCATTGAGGAATTCCTAGCTTAAAGGATATGGATATATATGTATACATATATATATTTATATATTTATTAGGCTATGGATATATAAACTCATTAGGCTATGAATATATATATATATGAATATATACATATATGTTGTATATGCACATACTCATGTTTAGGTAATAATAAGTAATCATTACAACTGGGAACATATGTTTGAGGTAGGGTTGAGGGGCAAGTGAAGAATGTCCAGAAACTTAATACAACTTTAGAATATAAAAGACCTTGTGTACTTTGTCAAGAAGTTTGAATTTTATCCTGTATGAAACAGAAAGATTTTAAACAGAAAACAGAAGTGCTTTAAACATAGGAATGACGGAGTCACACCTGATCGTATCAGAGGCATCATGAAAGCATAAAATATTGGAAGTGGGAAGTCTTTGCTACACTTTACATAAGAGTTAGTGGTTGCTTGAAAAAGCAAAGGGGAGTAGAGGTGATGAGAAGGGCATTGAGTATGCAAGAGACCAGATTGACAGGTCTTGGTAAATTATTTAGGGATATAAGAGGAAAGAATGACTCAAGGATGACTCTGATGCTTTTAGCTTTTAGCTTGGAAGTATAGAATTGTGGTTGGAAGTATAGAATTGTGGTTGTGTTTCTTTTTTGAAAAAGAAAAAAAGAACCAACTTCGTGTGGAGACTATAAAGCTAGTTTTTCTACCTTTTATTTTATCAGTATGTCCTTGGGCAATTTCCTCAAATTTTGTGCCTAAATATTCTTACTTATAAAATATGTAATACGTATGTTTACTTCATAGGATTGTTGTGATGATTAACGAGTTAGTACATGTAAAGCTCTTAAAATGGTGTCTGGAGTATAATAGGTGTTGAATGAATGTTTCTTTTTTATTATTACTATAATGTCACTATTATCATACATCATTTTTATCATTATAACTATGCATTATCTGAATTAATGAATTCCAACAGAAAAGATGATTTTGAAGAAAATATAATGAATCCAACTTTGGATTAATCATTTTAGTCATCCAGATAGAAGTGACAAGTTTGAAATGCAGTTCTGGAAAGAGGGGACAGCTAGTGTATATATTTGGAAATCAACCATGTACAGGTCATATTTGAGGCCATGAAATAGTTTGGCTTGCCCAAGAGGAAAGTATAAGAAAAGAAAAAAAGACAGTAATATTGAGAAACAAAACAATCCTCCTAGAAATAACAATACTTAAGGAATGGGTAGAAGATGGTCCTCGTAGTAGTCTGAAGATCAGAGATATACTAGAAGACCATGCAAAGACGGGTGAGTTAACCAAAAATACCCAATATGAAGATGAAGAAAACTGCATTGTCAAATTCTATAATAATAGTATGACTCAGCCTAAAGAATGTTAGTTGGAATACTACAAATAATTGTTATGAATGAAGCAATTAATTTGATAATTGAGACATCATTGGTGACATAGCAAACCATTTTTATCCTTCCTCTATCGCATTGATTAGCATCTGAATAAATTGAAAAATAAATGTGAGACTCAAAGCAGTTTAAGTAATGTTAGATATGAACTTCAGATTTCAGTGGGCTAAGCTGTTACTGGAGAAATGAGGAAAGTTATGCTTTGGTAAAAATATAATTGTAGATAATATCTTCTCTTAAAATGAATTATATGCCACCTAAACTTGCTATCCTTCATGCCATTGTGAAAATAGCGTTTGTAAATTTTGTCCATGGGCTGAGGAAAGAAGCTACCCATATATGGAGAACCTAAGAAAATGAACTGGAGAAAAAAAGAAGTAAAATTGTGAAGTCAGATAAACTGTCTGGAAACAAGCATGTTAAAATCCAAAGACTTTTTGTACGCAGATAATAACCAATTAAAAATATAAAGAAAATAGGATTCTATTTACAGAAACAAATGTAAAATATGATAGTTAAGAATCATTGACCGGGCGCAGTGGCTTACGCCTGTCATTCCAGCACTTTCGGAGGCCGAGGCTGGCGGATCACGAGGTCAGAAGTTCAAGACTAGCCTGGCCAACATAGTGAAACCCCATCTCTACTAAAAATACAAAAATTAGCTGGGCATGGTGGCACGTGCCTGTAATCCCAGCTACTCGGGAGGCAGAGGCAGGAGCATTGCTTGAACCGGGACGCTGGTGGCGGAGGTTGCAGTGAGCCGAGATCGCGCCACTGAATTCCAGCCTGGGCTACAGAGCATGACTCCATCTCAAAAAAAAAAAAAAAAAAAAAGTAAAGACAAGAAAAGAATCATCTTACCAAGAAATGAATGAGATCTACAATATTTTGCTGGGCTTAATGGAATGAGTAATCAGATTGCCAAATGAGAAGATTGGAAAAAAATCTTAGTGACAAGATTTTTAAAAATATAGTTAATTTAATTTTAATAAAAATCTCAATAGAATACCTTTAGGAAATTTAAAAATCAATTTTAAAATTCAGAGAAATGAATAATTTTTGGTAAGATAATTTCAAGAAAGATTAGTAAGTAGCTAAACAGAGCAAACTATTGTTTTTTTATTTTTTTATTTTTTATTTTTTATTTTTTTGAGATGGAGTCTCAAGGCTCTGTCGCCCAGGCTGGAGTGCAGTGGTGCGATCTTGGCTCACTGCAACATCCACCTCCCAGGTTCAAGCGATTCTCCAACCTCAGCCTCCCTAGTAGCCGAACTACAGGCGCGCGCCACCATGCCCAGCTAATTTTTTTGTATTTTTAGTAGAGATGGGGTTTCGCCGTGTTAGCCAGGATGGTCTCAATATCTGGACCTCGTAATTTACCCTCCTCGGCCTCTCAAAGTGCTGGGATTACAGGCGTGAGCCACCGCACCCAGCTAACAGAGCAAATTATTAAAACACAGCTAAAAAAGCACACAAAATAATTAAAACAGAGATCAAAGAAAAAAATATAATGGGCACAATTCATGAATAAATTATAAATTATTCATTATTTTACAAACAATAGTGAATGAATTACAGAATATTTAACTTCCTTAATAATAAAAATATGCAAACAAAAAGCACTTGAGAAATATTATCTTACCTTGTTGATGAGCTGATAAGTGAGGGGACACCTATCCTAGTATGTTTGATAAAAATAATTACATACTTAAAATGTTCACATTCTTTGTCCCAGAATTGATATTTCTGTGAAGCTATTTGAACAACATTGAAATACAGAAAAAAGACATTTATTTAAATACATTTATTAAAGCATTATTTGTAATCACAAAATATTGGGAACCTTGTAAATGTCCCACAAAATGAGAAAAGTTAACTATGGCAAACCATATTATGTAATACTATACAAGCCTTAAAATTGTAATTATGCCTGTAATTCCAGCACTTTGGGAGGCCAAGGTGGCAGGATCGCTTGAGCTCAGGAGTACGAGACCAGCCTGGGCAACATGGGGAAACTCCAGCTCTACAGAAAATACAAAAAGTTAGCTGGGCATGGTGTGGCACACCTGTAGTCCCAGCAACTTGGGAGGCTGAAGTGGGAGGATTGCTTGAGCCTGGGGAGCAGAGGTTACAGTGAGCCGAGATTGTGCCACTGCACTCCAGCCTGAGCGACAGAGGAAAACCCCATCTCAAAAAAAAATTAATTAATTAATTTAATTAAGTTAGAATTACATAGAAAATCATTATTATAAAATTTTGAATAAAAACTTGAATGTGAAAATATGTATGCAGTTTAACTTACAAACCAGAATGTATATGTAGATGTATAATATATCCTAGATTCTCTTTCAATCATTTTTCTCTTGGGATCTGAATTATGCATTGCTTTGCTAAGGATGCAGTAATCTAAATAGAAACATTGAAGCATATGTAAGTAGGGGCTTATCAGATAGATGTTAGTCTTCTTGCTTAAATTTAGCATATATATTTAATATTACTGCATGACAAAATAAATATGAGCACTCTCAAAATGAGTTGATCAAAATTGATATTAAAACAATCTCAGCCTATCAAGGTAGCTAATGCATATTGGATAAAAATTCTTTGAAATCTAATTTTGCATTTTATGAACAAATTGAAAGTAAAGAAATTTCAGATGTAGTAGAGGACTTTTTAGAATTAGGATGGAATTCTGACAGCAGATGTGTCTGCAGTTGGAAATTGACTGCAGGTCAGAGGTGCCGTTCTGCAGCAGCAGTCATTAAAACAGCTCCTGTAAGTGAGGAAGTATGTGGGGCTATCTCTGGGAGCAATTTACCTCAGATGGGATTTGTTCTAGTTGTCTGGTAAGGGATAGTATGTTCTGGGAGGTAGTTATTATGGAGAGGATAAAGCTGAAAAATATGATGCAAAAATTAAGAATTTATAACAATGTTTACACATTTGCCCAGATAAAATAACTATTAATTTTCTGCCTCTATTATTCATTCTGATTAATGATCACAGATAAAATTATTCTGGAAGTAAAAAATTGGTTTGCCCATGGCAAATCAATTATTTTAAAAATGAAGCTTAAATGTCGTTTTAGTGAACAGTATAAAGAGCAATGGGCTGCAAATCTGAATACCTGGAAGCTATGGCAGTTTAACCATTACTACATCAACAAAGGAGCAAGACTCACGGCATTTTTAAAAATTGTCACTAAGATCTCTTCTATCCCTAAACATCTATGACCAAAATTTTAACAACAGCCAGTCAATAATTATATAAATGATAATAGTTAATATTTAAAATTAAAATTTAAGTTTTTTTTTCTTTTGTAGAGACAGGGTTCCACTATGTTACCCAGGCTGGTCTCAAACTCCTGGGCTCAAGCAATGCTCTCATCTCAGCTTCCCAAAGTACTTGGATTATAGGCGTAAGCCACCACACCCAGCCCAATAATAGTTAATTTTATTTATTGTGACTATTAAACTAGATGTGGTGCAAAATGCTCTCTATGAATTATTCTTTTTAATACTTGCAATGACTTCATGAAATACGTTCTATAGGCTGGGTTCCTAGGCAATATAGTAAGACCTTACCTCTATTTAAGAAGAAAAGAAAAGAAATAGGTTCTATTATAGACTCCATTTCTTAGTGAGAAACTAGGGGTTTAGAGATGTTAATTAACTTGCTGAGGTCATATAGCTGCAAGTAGCAGAGTCGAGATTCAAACCCAATTGACTATAAATCCCAGACTCAGAACCACTACACTACCCTCTCTCTATATCTCTTATCTTATTTCGTACCACCTTATTTCTAAGCAGTCAGAGCATAGGAATGACTGATTATAAATATGGAAAATGTGCATTAAAAACACTAATGATGTAAAAAATTGTATCTTTCTCCTATTATTCTCTGCATCACTTTGTAGATTGCATCACAAATATATCTTTGTCAAATACACTGAAAGAGCATTTTTTTCCTCTCTATATACTCACTTGTCGGAATCTTTAAAAACAAAACAAGGGAGAGGATCATGTTTAAAATTACTATTCCATAAAATTACTAGTCCATAATGATGTCCACAATTCACTAAGCTTGGCACGTACCTCTACGTGGTATGCACATGGTTATTTTTATAATGCCTTTGTGTTCCAAGAATTTTTGCCTTATTCAGATAGAAAAAGGCAACTTTTTTTCTATCTGAATAATGAAGTTCACTGGTTAATTCATTAGTGAAAGAAGATTTTTTTAAAGTTTGTCATTTTGTGCTATATTTTAACTGAAGTATTTTGATGTAAATAAAAATTGCACAAACATAGCTATGTAAAGTTTATAGTTACTCTAAGCATGAGTAAATGTGGCTAATGGATACTTTCCAGTATATTGAGCAGATAGTAATTATGCACCATACATAAAGCCTTATTTGACAGGCATATGTCAGAGCCAGCATATGTAGGGCACTGGAGTTACAGAGAAGAAGCAGACACTCTTGCTACCTTTAGGAGTCTTTCCATCTAGCTGGAGAGATACACATGAACAAACAATCAGAAAACAGAACAAATGCTCTGACTTGTAATGTGAGCACAGGGAACACCATGTTATTTCTACCTGGATATAGTGGGAGGATGGAAATCAGATGTCTCACAGAGAAGACGAGATTTGAACTGTCATTAGAAGAAACATTGTCCAGGTGTGGTGGCTCATGCCCATAATCTCAGCACTTTGGGGGGCCAAGACAGGTGGATCACAAGGTCAGGTGTTTGAGACCAGCCTGGTCAATATGGTGAAACCTCATCTCTACTAAAAATACAAAAATTAGCCAGGCATGGTGACACACCCCTGTAGTCCCAGCTACTCGGGAGGCTGAGGCAGAATAGTCGCTTGAACCCAGGAGGCTGAGGTTGCAGTGAGCTGAGATTATGCCACTGCACTCCAGCTTGGGCGACAGAGTGAGACTCTGTCTCAAAAAAAAAAAAAAAAAAAAAAAAGCATTGAAAAGATAAAGGATGGTATTACTGATAAACATGCAACGCAAGTAAAGGCCTAAAGGCCAGTGAGTGTGTAGTATTCAATAGGATATAGGATAAGCAGGTCTAAATATCAAGAGTGAGGTCAGGTTGAGAAATGGATTGAATATTATCAGTATCTTGCTATTAATTAAAATCTTAGCACAGCATGAGAAGCAGAGCTAGAAGAATAGAGGCTTGAAAGGGCAATGGGGAACAGAAACATTAAAGGCGCGAGATGCTAATGAGGGGCCCAAGATGGTGCTTTAACAAATTGTTTCCCTCCTTATAAATTGTTCTATATCCAGTGCTGCCTCTCATTAGCTGTGTAACCTTGTACAACCCTCATCCTGACACAACATCTGTCTTCTGTGGAATGAAGAAAGACTCATTCTTTCATTCCCAACTTGAATCCCCACAGGTAGTAATGGAGTTTTCAAACTAAACTAAAATTCCATTTAGATTTTCAGTATTACAAAATAACAGTATAACTATGGCTTGTTTACTGATTTAAAATCTTTTAAAATTTAGGGCCTGCAATTAAAATAATACAAAATATCTACTAGTGAGAAGGTTGCAAACCATTAGCCCAGATGATTCCAGTTCTAAAAACCTGTTATTTTATTATCTCAGCGAATATTAGCAGTAGTTGGTTTTTAACATAAAATTTGTACTGCACCAAACAATATCCACAGTGTCCCCATCCCTGAGAATGTAGCCTGCCTGGCAGCTGCACGTGGCCTATTAGCACAGCCGTTTACATAAAATGTGATGATGTCTGTTTTCTTTGGTTTGTTAAAAAATAAAACACAGCATTTACAAGCAGAGCTAGAAGAATAGGGTCTTGCAATGACTTTCTTCCCAGTCATTTCTTGGGAAGAAAGCAAATGGTATAATGAAAGTAATATTGAGTTTGGACATGAATTTCCTGAAGAAGCCAAGTTTATTAATATATAGTTAGGAGTCAGATTTTTGTTTAATAATAAGGCTCTTGGAAGAAACTAAAATTAGTCTTCTGGCATGTCCCTTTTCTTCTTTGTTAAAGGGATAGGATCATAACTGCTCTCACTTCATACTTCATGGACATTTCCTAAAGAATATTTTGGAGTCTCATTGTTCTTTTGAACATTAGGGTTCAAAAATAAGGTCATTTAAAAGCAATATGGTCACCTATATAACTATAGTTTTTAGAAGAAAAATTACCTTTATCTCTAAAACTTTGCTGTTACAATCAAATATTGTCACTGTATAAAATATAGGCAATAAAGTAATTAGATGGTTTTAGTTTTAATTTAATTATTATTTTTTTTTAAGAGACAGGGTCTCATTCTGTCTCCCAGGCTGGAGTGCTGTGGTATGAACACAGCTCACTTCATCCTGGAACTCCTGGGTTCAAGTGATCTTTCTGCCTCAGCCTCCTGAGTTAGCAAGGACTGCAAGCTCACGCCACCATGGCCAGCGATTTTTTTTTTTTTAATTCTTTGTAGAGACAGAGGTCTCACTGTGTTGCCCAGGCTCATTAGAAACTCCTGGCCTCAAGCAACCCTTCCACCTTGGCCTCCCAAAGCACTGGGATTACAGGCATGAGCCAGCACACTGGGCCTGATTTTAGTTTTTAGGCAATACACCTATGTATTATACAGATGTGTGTGTGCGTGTGCGTGTAGGTGTGTGTGTGTATTTCTGCTTTGTCAGTTACTAGCAGAAAGCTACTATAGCACATAAATCAGAAATACAACAAAAAGTTTGTTGTGTTAGGAGCCAAGTTTGAAACTAGTAATAGTGAAGACTTTAAACAGTAGGGGAAAAATCAAAGTTTCACATTCCCTTTGCATACATCAGAAACAAAGCCTTCGACCAGGGTTTGATACCAAGAAAACTTGAGAAACCATGGAATCCTAAATTTTAGTTTTGCACCATTTCATATTTAGCATCTGTAAGAAAATGATGGAAATTTTGTGCTTCAGAAATGAATCTCACTTTCCTGACAAATATATATGTATATATACTAGTTCTCCTTCTTGCAAAAGCAGGTTTGACATATATACAAACTCAAGTTACTTATGTATAACTTTTTATTTCCTTAACTTTTAATAATTCATTCATTTCATTATATTTTAAAAGGAAAATTATACGGACTTGGATCTTCTTATAATACGAATGTATAACTGAATCTAATGGAAATCAGTACACATTTTAAACCTTTAGATGTTTAAAACTGCCTGTCTTATTCAGGCTAGTGCTTCATCAGCTGAAATTAATATCAGCCGATTCCTTAAATTTTATGTCAACTTAAGTTCACTGACTGATTTGACAATGGGTCAATGAAAGAGGCCTGGAGGATTCTAAAGTTTAATACGTACATAAGTAAAAGAATGACATTTCTTTTCCCCTCGTATGTGTTTTGCAGTAGGTATTAACAAATATTTATATCCCCAAATAGCCTGTTGTTAGAGTGGGCTTTGTTCTTCCACCTCTTAAAACATACCAGAAAGGATAGTTACACAAGCTGCATTGTTCAGACTATGTCACCAGCCTATTATTTACTATAAATAATGAAATGACTGGACAAGTGGTCTGAAGTGAGCTGTGACTCAGGGCAGTCAGTTTCTCTGTGGGTAACATATCCATGGAATTCAGAAATAGCCCAGATTTTCAGGCCCTTTCTTTAGGAGCTGATACTACATAAAGAATGCTTGCATGTTTGCATTTTCTACACCAAATGGTACTTTATAACTTGATGTCAAGATTTAAGGAAATATAGGAAGACTATTTCGGGCTGGGATATAAAGGAGGAAATATTAATAGTGATTATTAAGATATCTTTACACAATGTTAAGGACTGCAAGTTCACTTGATAGACAGCCTTGCTGGTAATCTGGGAATTACCTGAAGGCTTTCAAGTGGCTGTTGAATTAATTTATATTGCTTTGTGAATATAAATTGCAGCCTTCCTTCATCCAAGGAGACAAATATCCACATGCTTTTTGAGTTTTCACCTAAAATAGTTAGGCCCATTAAAATAATTTATTTAGCATTTCGCCATGTGAGATAAAACTGACAAAGTCATCTGATTTCTTTCATTTGAAAATGGAACTGCTGAGAACAACATATATACTTGGCATTGGCTTCTTAAGTATAAAGTAAATAATTTAAATTATTGTCAATGTATTATACTGTTTGATACATAGAAATATAAATATTAAACTCCTAATAAAATTCAAAGTTAACATAGGCATGTTATAACACTGTTTTATGTTTGCAGTGTTATTTCCTCTGGGCAGTTGACACGTTTCTAAGAGTAGTTATTTAGTTCTCAACTATACCACATGAACTACTCGGCTGCAAATGTTGTTGGTCTTGTTTTACAAATTGGAACACTTTTTGAAGTTTATATATCAGATAAACAAATAGACTGTAATAAG
This sequence comes from Pan troglodytes, assembly GCF_028858775.2. NCBI lineage: Eukaryota > Metazoa > Chordata > Mammalia > Primates > Hominidae > Pan > Pan troglodytes. The sequence continues at coordinate 108,025,726 of NC_072403.2, forward strand.
AAAACTTTGATTATTAGTTCACTGATGCCTCTCTTCATTATTTTATGAATATGCAAAATTTTTATCAGCAATATGCTCAAAAGCATAAAACCATTAAATAATACAAAAAGTCTAGTAAAGAAACACTTCCATTCCCTCCCCAGCCCTTGCCTTCCCCCAGATTGACACCTCAGAGACACTATACTCACAAATACACAAATGCAGACATGGTTCTGGTATAATTTTCTTATGATGTTGTGACTTCATTAATCAATGCTATTGTTGTTCTTGACTTTGTGTTATGGTAATGACGTTAGGATCCTCACAGTTGCTCCCCCAACACACACACATACACATCCCTTTTACCCAATCTCATAAACTAAGAATATTAGAAATTTCAGTCAGTTTATATATTATTAGGATTGTGTAGGTACTCATTTTTGATCTAAATTCTCTACTATTCTTTCTTACACAACTTCATGTTGTTCTTGGAGTTAATAATTTCTTTTTCTTTATTAATGTGCATGGTTTTCTACGTAACTGTTCCTATTTTTCCATAGTTTATCCAAACTATCAAAAGCCTTTTAATGTAATTTTTAAAAACTCAAAATTATCTGGTAATCTATCGGCTTCTTCCCCCTCCTCTCACCTTGTAAAATCTCCTACTGGAGCTCTCCACCCTTTTTCCATCTGGATTGATTGTTCTTTAGTCTCAGCAAGCAGTGATCATTCTGTAGATTCCCTACAGCTCTTTGTTGGCTGGATTATTGTTTCCTGAGTTCTCTTTCTGGGTTTTCTCTCTTGCTTTTTTGGAGCATATCCTACAATAACGTCTGAAAGAACACATGAAAATACACTTTGGAGTCTTTATGTGATATCAACTTTAATCTATCCTCATTCTAATCTCACACTCAACTAATAATGTAGTCAATGCTTAATAGCCAGTGTTTTGTGGTTAAGAATATTCCTTTGGTTGTTCCTTTTTATGTGATCTGCCTCCACATCAACTTTATAGTCTCCATTATTTGCTCTTTATCCCTAGCGTTCTGAAATTTCAAGGTGATGCACACTGTAAGAGTTTCTTTACAACGTTACTTTCTTAGGTATTCAGTGAGCACTTGCAGTCATGATCTTAGTTATTTTATTCTTGTTTATTAAAATAATTTTAACTTGTTTCCTCTGTGTTCTATTTCCGGGATGCATATGAATGACATGTTGGACCTTCAGAATTGACTCTACTTGTTGTAATTTTTTCATTACAACTTTCTCCCTTTCAATTTTTTCTACATTCCGGGAGATTTCCTCAACTGTGTTTTTCAAATTTTCTACTGGAATTTTAATTTTGGTTATATTTCCATGAGCTTTTTCTTGCTCTCTGGCTGCTCTGGCTTCATATAATTCTGCTTTTGTTTCAGAGATACATCTTCTTTTATAGCTCAGATATTCAATACACCTTTCCTCTTATGAACCTTCTTACAGTGTGCTTGTTTTGATCTCTTTCTTTCATATTAGAGTCTTCTTTTTTTTTTTTTTTTTTTTTTTTGAGACGGAGTCTCGCTCTGTCCCACAAGCTGGAGTGCAGTGGCGCGATCTCGGCTCACTGCAAGCTCCGCCTCCTGGATTCGCGCCATTCTCCTGCCTCAGCCTCCCGAGTAGCTGGGACTACAGGCACCTGCCACTACGCCCGGCTAATTTTCTGTATTTTTAGTAGAGACGGGGTTTCACCGTGTTAGCCACGATGGTCTCTGTCTCCGGACCTCGTGATGAGCCGGACTCGGCCTCCCGAAGTGCTGGAATTACAGGCCTGAGCCACCGCACCCGGCCCATATTAGAGTCTTAACCAAATTTTTCATGATCGTTAATTAGGCATTCATAATTAAACAAAGGTCAAACAAAACTAATTGAAGCTCTTTATGCATTAGGTGCAATTTGCTAGATATATTTCATTTACCGTGATTAATCAGTGAGTTGGTCTTTTTTCATTGGGAGACATCAATATTTAGGCTTTTGCTTCTCCTTGCCCCTGCCGCCAACGATTCTGTTTCTGAAAAGAAGACTCCTTAATCTTCTTATTTAAACATATATTCCTGTGGCTAGAGTTTTGGGCTCAAAGAGTCCCACCATTTCATTTTCAGATCCTTGCTGCCTTCCTGTATTTGGCTCTGATCTGCACTTTATTTCTTTACTCCTCTTCATACGTGCCCATGTTCAGAGGCACCATGTTTTAATTTCTCTTGAAAATAGATATTCAAGATTTTTTCCCTGTACATTTTTAAAGGTGGGGAAGGGAGACTAGGAAACACCAGATTTATATGCATTCCTTCGACCAACCTTCCATTTTCAACAACTTTAAATTTCCACAACACTCAGTGCCTTCAAATACTGAGCTTTTTGGACACCACAGCTATATTGACTAGTTTCTTGTCACTCTCCCTCTCTCTAGGTATTTAGGTGGCATCTGAAGTCAGTTACTACTCTCGAAGTTAAGTCAGTTACTATTCTTTCATTTGCTTTCTGATTCCCCCTGAAATTGTTGAAATCTTTCAGGTGCTGATATTCCTCTCTGTTTCCCATTCCCCTTGAGTATTTAAAGACATATTATTCCTTTACAGTCATTTTGGTAAGGTTGTTGAAAGGCAAGAAAATAAATGCATGAGATTAATATATCCTTTTTAATGGAATATTGTTTTATTAGTCTTCTCGATATTGGCATCACCAGTTTGTCTTCTAATGTATGAGACAAAATGTTTCTGAGGACATTTAGGATAATAATCCTATTGTTCTACAATATGTTTCTAGTGTAAAAAAATCACCTCCATCAGAAAAAGCAAGATAATCGGAACTGAAAACTTTCATATTTTTTAATAGTTTTGTGAAAAAAATAAGAACTCTACTACAATGTTAGCTATCAAAGTCCATTGGCAGGACAATGATGTATTTTAATAGCATAGGAAAAACTACTTGCTAAATTTAATAAACTCTAAGAAAATAAAAGTTTACTAGGGGAAAATAAAAATGGATATAGCTTTAAAAGAATGGAAAACAATAATGATTCTCACCAAAAATATTGTCTTTGCCTTTACAACAATGTATCTGACAATATTATTGCTTTGTACTTGAAGAAGTAGAATAAACTCAGGACATTAAATATCAGAAGAAATACAAATTCATATATATTTGTGACTTTGCACTTTTTAAGAAGTTATATTTGAACAAATCATGATGAATAAAATATTCATCAAACCAGTATTCAACATTTTATTTTTGCTAGTTTCTATGATCTATTTCTCAGTAGTTCTCACAAATAAAGCTTAATTGTGTTTCTAAAAAAAAAGCCAGAAAGAATGACATAATAATTTTTTCAATGGTTATTTGTAAGAGGATATAAAAGTGTAGCTATAAATAACTTCTTTAATAATTGTCTAGAATCTAGGACTTATTTTAGTAGACTTTACATAAGAGGAGTGAAGAGATCAATAAAATGAAATTTTAAGGTACATTTTTCTATGCCTTAGGCAATTTAGTGAAAGAAGAAAGAACTGAAGTGAAGCAAAAACAAAAATGTCTTTGCCTACTTATTAAATGTATGTATACTCTGCCTATTTCAAAACTGAATTTGAAGTAAGTTATTACAAATAAAACACTATATTGGGAAAAGTATGATAAAAATAAGGTATTTAAATGTTCCAATGATGATTAAAATGTAAATAACTCATTTATTCAAACTTTAATATTTGAAAAATCATGTCTTGACCATGTACCTTCTTCCCTTTCAATCCACAGTCTTTCCTAAAGTGGTCATATCCAGTTCCATGGTTTAAAATGAATGCCATCTGTATGCCATTTGTGCCTAAATTTGTATCATCAGCCTTGGTATATCTCCTTATTTCAAAATGCATATATCTAACTGTCAACTTGAGATGTTCTTGGGTATGTCTATTATACATCTCAAAAATGGCAAGTCCAGATTCGAGCTCTTATTTCATTGGTAAACATATTTATTTGAAGAATTAGCAACAACATGTACCCTGTTTATTGAAAGCACAATCTTCAGATTAATTTATAATATCACATTTTCATTCATTATGCACATGCAACACATCATAAAATCTTACCAGCAATAACACCAAAAATTGTTTGAAATCTGTCTATTCTCTCCATCTCCATTGCTAAAATCCTATTCACACTAGGATTTATTTTTACTAGTTATAATATCTGTAAAATATTTCATGAAAGAAACATAAAAAGTATATGTAAAGTTTAAGGAATATTTTTCAATGAATATTTAACACCAGAAATAAAACAATATCAATAATTTTGAGGCTCCTTAAATGCTAATTAAATTGCCATCCATTTCTTGCAATGATTCACATGTTCTTCATTTTCTTACTTTTTAAAAAGTATTCTTTCACACACAAACACACACCCTTCTTGGATAATACATTTTTTAGTTTTGATTGTCTTTGAATTTTTCTTAAATGAAGTAGTATTGTATATATTTTTCTGCAATTTACTCCTTTCTCTCCACATCTTGATTGTAGATTCACCTATGCTGATGTGTCTATTTGTAGTTCATTTGTTTTTACTGTTCTACATTAGGCAATTATCTTATTATCTTACAATGTATATATAAATTCTAATATGGGTAAATATTTGAATGGCTTCCAAGATGATGGTTGTGGTTTTTTGATGTTTCATTGTTGTCCTTCTGGATTAAAAACAATGCTACTACAAACATTCTGGTAATAGTCTATTGTAAGTATGTGCGAGAGGTTCTACAAAGTACATATTTAGAGTAGAAGAACAAAGTTGAGATTTCCACATGTTCAAATGCAATAGATTATGGCAAATTATTAAGTGTTTGTGCTGATTTACACTCACATTAGCAATGGTTGAACATTACACTTTCTCCATTCCCTCACCAATACTCATTATTGTCTCTGACTTTTAATTTTTGTCCGTCTGTGGAGTGTAAGGAGGCATCTTTTTGTTATTATAAATTTTTGTTTTCCTGATTGCTAATGCAGTTGAGCAATTTTTCTTTACTTAATGGCTGTTTATATTTCCTCTCCTCTGAAATGTACATTTGGTCATTTAAACATATTTTTATTGATTGTTTTGTAATTATTGATCTGGAGAAATTCTGTATTCTCAACACTATAGTCATTTGTTTAATCCACTTTTATAAATACCTTCTTCCAGTTCAGGTCTTGACTTTTTACTCTTTTTATGGCATATTCAGTTAATAAAATATTTATTTTAAGTAAATATATCAATATTTTCCTTTTGAGTTTGGATTTTTTTTATTATTCTTTAGCAGAAATTTTTCAACCCTTGAAGTGCGGTGATATTTTTCTATATTGTCCTCTAAAGCTTTTAAAATTTGCCTTTCACATTTAAATATTTAATACCTCTTAAAACAAGCTTTGAAAATGACACATGTAGAGATTTACTTTCATTTTTTTTTCCAAACAATATCCAGATCCCGGCACCGTAAATAGCATACTATTTCCTGATGACCAGCAGTATAACAAATAGAGAGATTCCATACATGAGTGGGTCTATTTTAAAACTATTTCTGCCATTGGCTATTTGCCTATTCCAAATACCACATTGTCTGCATTATATAACAATAGCTTCATAATATGTCTTTGATGTTTTGTATAGCAAATTTCTTCATCTGATACTTGAGTCTTGGCTAGTGTTGTCCCTTATTTAGCAGAGAGTCTTGGCTAGTGTTGTCCCTTTATTCTTCTATATGCATTTTAAAAATTAGTTTTCAATTTTCTTAAAATCTTTAAACAATTACATTGAACCTATCTACTATTTTTTGGAGAAATTGCATCTTTAATACATTCAGCCTTTCCATTCAAAAACATGTTATACTTCTCCAACTCTAACTTACTGGGGATTTCTTTAATGTCTTTTAGTAAATTGTTATCATTTTCTCAAGAAAGAGCTTTGTGCATTGGATTTACCTACTTATTTGTTTATTTGTTTCTAGATACTTTATGTTCTTGGCTACATTAACCATAAGGGATATATTTTCTGGCTGCTTCATTTAGAAATGAGAGTTCTTCAAAAATTTTTTTAGCTGGAAAATGACAGTAGCTTTTTAACTGGGTTCTCTGTTTTACTTTTGTCTTCCTATAGTCCATTCTCCTTACTATCACACACTGAACATTTTATATTTCCTTATTCTTTGATGTGTTTGTGACCTATCTTTTCTCACCAGAATTCAGTTTTCTAAGAGTAGAAACTTTGTGTTTTCTTATCAACACTGAATCACCAGTGTCTAAAACAAAGTGGGCACTTAAAAAACTTGAATGAATGAATGAAGAGGTGAGTCACATGTATTAATATTTCTGAATGTGTAAGTCAAGATAAGGGCTCTGTCTTTCTCACAAATAGATAGATTGTATTGGCTAATAATTAATCAGCATAGGCCAAAATTTTGGAGTTGCAAAACAAAGACTATTTATAAGTAGCAGATAATATTAAAGGGACTGCTGACCATTTACTTATTCTATTCTGTTCTCTGGATGCATTGACTGACAAGTTATCATTGAACATAGCATAGAATGATATTGTTGATCACAGGTCACCTAGTTCTACCTTTCATCCAATGTTCTAGCCTCTCTATTGCATCTTTCTTGAGTGCCAGCTTTCTTGAGTGTTAAGAGTTCCACTTAAACCCCTTCAGCAGCTGGCACCACACCCTCTTCTCAGATTTCCATTCCATTGTCAAGTACAGTTCGTCATACTGAACTAAGCTCTGCTTCTCTTGAGTTACCATTTATTGATCTGAGCTTTGACTGCCAGATCCTCCAAAATAAAAAGAAATAAATAAAAAAGAAATTCACCCTTTTAGCATAATAACCCTTCAAATATTTTAAGTACTGCGTTCGATATAATAGCATTTCTCTTATTTAATCTAAGCATCTGTTTATTTTCATGCATGTATTCTTTCATCTATTCTTGATGACTATTTCTTGAGTGTCTTCAAGACTATTTCTTGAGTGTCTTCCTTGTGTCAAGCATAGAAAAGGTGAACATTAATAATTTGAGAAAACATTCCTTCTCACATGTCATTATATGATAACTCCCTGAGTTAGGTCTTAACCTTTCAGAATGTACTTGTCAATTTAGTAGATATTTAGTTGAGATTTGGGGCATCTTCTTAATTCTAGCCATAACAATGAACTATTTTTAACAAGAAGGCGCTTAGGAACCTTGAAAATTAAAACAGAGAGAGAGATAGACTAAAGTGACTTATCACACTAAAAGTCAGACTGTCTAGAAGATCATATCTCTTTATTTCCTTTTAACAACTAAAATAATTTTGAGTTGATTCTCCAAAGAATTCCATCAAAGAGAAGATCTTAAATTTCCTGGAAAGACCATCTGGCACTTTTTATAAGTGTTATGTTGTTTTTTAAGCTACAGAAAGCACTCTAAGAAGAAAGCATTTTGGGATAAAAAACTAAAACAAAAAATTTCAGTTTTCAATTTTGTCCCAAATCACTCTTGTCAATTACAAATATATATCTAAATATCCCAGGTTTATCTCTAATTCTATTAAAGCTAGAGCTTAAATGACTTACCTTAAAGTTGACTGGTAGTTTTTCAGAGTGTGAAGTTAATTTTCTCACACACACGTTTGTGACTGACTGTTCGAATACTCAGTTATTAGCAAATTAGCAACACAGTAAATGTGTCTCATAGAAATTAGACTAAGGGGACTAGCTGTATATGAGCCATAAAACCTATAAATCTTGTGGACAAGATCTTGACATACAAATTAGAAATAGAAATTATTTTGAAGCCTTGGATACTGATAGTTGCATTACTTAGCACACTATGGTCTTCAGTCCCAACTTCTCATTACTGATTCCCATTTGTATGTCTTCACTCCACATAGACATTTACTCTAATGTTTGATATACATCCCTGTTTATATATATAATCCTTGCAAAATATACTATGTTTCATGTGTGTCTATTATTTAATTATTTTATATAAAGGATATTATGATGCACCGAGTGTCATAAAGTATTGTTTTGTTCAGTTTCTTGTTTTACTGAATAATTTCTATCCTCATTGCTAAATGTATGTATTTCCCAGTTTGACTATTTGAAAGGACTTATCAGGCTCCACAGAACATATTCGCATAAGGCTTTTATTTAATTTTTTTTAAAAATACAGTACAGCAAAAGAAAAAGTGTATAGGCAAACATTAGAGATTCCAAAGATATGCCATGTACAGGGCACCATTTCTGGCATAGCTCAAAGGATGTCTTAGTCCATTTGGGCTGCTACAACAAAATAGCATACTGTGTAGCTTATAAACAATAAGAATGTATTTCTTATGGTTCAGGAGGCTAAGAATTTCTAGATCAAGATGCCAGCAGAGTTGATGTCTATAATCTATAAGGGCCCTCTTCCCTCATAGATGGCAGCTTCTAGCTGCGTCCTTGCATGGTGAAAGAGACTAGCTAGCTCTTTGTGGTCTCTTTTATAAGGGCACTAATGATATTCCCAAGCGTAGAGCACTCACAATCTAATCACCTTTCCAAGGCCGCACCTTCTAATACCATTATCTTGAAGTTTAGGATTTCAACATTTTTGGAGGACACAAACATTCAAACTATGGCAAAATATAAGTTTCCTGGGAAACCTTTCTTTGTCTTTTTGGCTAAATAAACAAGCCAGGTTTGTCAAACCCCAGTGGACTAGATGCAGTCATAAGGAAAAAAACTTACCCTGGAGGTTCTCAACACATCATAAATTCAACTTCCCTTATCTTGGCCAAGGGTCAAAGGCAAACATTCAATGCCCTGGAAATATAGAGTTTTTCAGCATAGTTATAAATTAATTCTATCTCCACAATGTACTCTACTTCATTGCTTCTAATTGCTTTATAGTAGTTCATGCCTTGCATCCCTCAAGTATTATTTAGTCGTTCCTCTGGAAATGGATACCCAGCTTTCCAACTGACACAAACAACATTGTTATGTTTATTGGTAAATATCCTCTTGTGGGCCTATATGAAAGTTTCTCTGTGAAAATTGGATGTAAAATTACTTATTCATCAGTAGGACAATTGTATAATTTATCCTCCACACTAAACTAATTTTAAGAATGGAAGAGGGTATTATTAATAATTATGCCATGACAACATCATGAACCAGAGCCTGGGTAAACCAAGGCATAGAGTACTCTGAATCACAGGCTGCACATATTCACGTTAACACTAACCAGACTTTTCTCCAGACCGCATAAATGTACCTGTCTACACACTTTATTGCCAACACTTTGTGTTTTCAGATTTCCAATTTTGAAATTTAACATGTGCAGTGTTCCTTCCGTTTGCATTTATATCCACATATTTGCTAGCTATGCAGTCTACCTTTCTTTTAATTTCTGATTCAAAGCTTTGGTTTATTTTTCCTGCTTATCAATTTGTTGTCAGCTTTACACCTAGCAGTTATTTTCCTTCAGTTTGTCCCCTATTCATTAACTTTGTCTTTTACCAGAAATTCTTCATTTTGATATAGTGAATCAACTCATTTCTCATCTTTAAATTATACTATATGTAATGCTTAAGAAATATTTCCCCATCTTAAAGTCACAAAGATATTCTCCTGTATTTTCCTTCTTAAAGTCACAAAGATATTCTCCTATATTTTCTTCCATTAGCTATATGATTTTCCCTTTCATAATCAGGAATATACTGGACTTTAATTTTGTAATCAATATGAAATAGGAACCCAAGTTTATTTTTTTCTTCATATCAAAAATCTGGCTTTGACCACAGAGTTCTTGCCTTTGTGTGTAATCCTTAATCTTAACTAAGAACTCATTATCTACCATGCACCTTTGCATTTTCTCAGTTAGTTAATATTTTCCACTGGTTGGCCTCTCTTTTTTGTCCTCACACTAAAGGAAGATACTGTCTGAACTAAGGTATTAAAAGGCACAGGATGATATCAGGACCCTGCTGTCACAGAGAATAGGTTTCCTGCAATTCAGGAGTGTGCAGCCTGCCAATTTTCGGTTAGCACCTGTGCCTCCTGTATAGTCAGTGGAACACATGCCATCTCAACACATGGGGATCAGCAAGGAGACAATGTTACGCATATGGGTGAAGACCAGTTCTTAGCTTTTGTTCTTCCTGTTGTACTTGTTTTTAAAAATCTAGACCTGGTTTTTAGATAAAGAAAATGACATTCTTACAGAGCCAAAAAGGAAATTCAAGAGTTGCCTTATTTTGGATTATTGGAATATTTTTCTTATCTCTTTTATCTCTATTATTGGCTTATTACCTAAAGTTATTTGTTGGTGTTGGTTTCAGATTTGTGGTGTATATTTTTAACTTATCATAGTCTACCTCCAAGTAACATAGCACTCTAAATATGTCATGAAAACACTGCAACAGTAGGTTTATATTTTCCCCACAAATTTTTTTTTTTTTTTTTTGAGACAGAGTCTCACTCTGTTACCAGGCTGGAGTGCAGTGGCATGATCTCAGCTCACTGCAACCTCTGCCTCCCGGGTTCAAGCAATTCTCCTGCCTCAGCCTCCTGAGTAGCTAGGACTACAGGCGCGTGCCACAATGCCCAGCTAATTTTTGTGGTTTTAGTAGAGACGGGGTTTCACCATGTTGGTCAGGATGGTCTCGATCTCTTGACCTCATGATCCGCCCACCTCGGCCTCCCAAAGTGCTGGAATTACATGGGTGAGCCACCACGTCCGGCCTTCCCCACAAATCTTTGTGCTATTATCATACATTTTACCTCTAAATATGTTACGTAGAAGTTGTAAACCCCACAATATAGCTTTTGGTTTTGCTCTAAACAGTAAATGTTCTGATATAGAGAAAACACTTTTTCTGCTTTTAACCACATATTTACCATTTCCAGTGCTTATCACTCTTTGGCATAGATCCATGTTTCCACAAGGATCATTTCTTCTGAAGGGCTTCCTTTAACATATCTGGTAATAGAGGCCTGCTAATGTTTATTAGCTCTTGTATGTGTCTGAGAAAGTCTTTATTTTTCAAAGACATTTTCACTGGCTATGCAATTCTGTTTTTCAGTACTTTAATGATGTTTCCCTGCTATTGTTTGGCTTCCATTGTTTCTGATGAGAAATATGCTGTCATTCTTATCTTTATTTCCTATATTACATAATATGTCTTCTTCTTTGGCTGCTTTGAGAAATATCTAATGTAAATGACAAGTTGATGGGTGCAGCAAACCAACAAGGCACATGTATACCTATGTAACAAACCTCCACGTTGTGCACATGTACCCTAGAACTTAAAGTATAATAAAAAATAAAAAATATAAGTGTAAAATAAAAAAATAAAATGTTCTTATTTCATTTTTAAAGCAATTTTATTATGATATGCTGTGGTATAGTTTCCTAATGCTTCTTGTGCTTGGAGTTTATTGAACTTCTTGGTTCTTTAAATTTATAGCTTTCATCAAATTTGAACAATTTTAAACTTTTGTTTATTTAAACACTTTTGTCTTCTTTCTCCCAATTTTTAGGGGTCCTATGATTACCTGTATGTGGTTTGACATTTCCCCATAGCTGTATGTTTGTTTGTTTTCTGTGTGTGTGCGTGTGTGTGCGCGCGCGTGCTCCATATTGGATAGTTTCTATTGTCTTATCATCAGTTTCACTAGCCTGTCTCTGCAGGGTCTAATATGCGGTTAATTTCATTTATTGTATTTCTTAATTTCATAAGTTATAGTTTTATATTTAGAATTGAAAATGAGTCTTTCAAAAATACTCTTCATGTCCCAGACCTTTTGCTACCTTCTTGTAGTCTATATCTAAGTATTGCTTAACTGCTTATTTTTCCAATTCCTTGCATGACTGGCTATTTTTTAAATGAATGTCATATATTGTGAATTTTACCTTGATGGATCCTGGATATTTTTGCGTATCTCTAACATTTTTTAGCTTTGTTATTGGGCACAGCTAAGTTACTTATAAACAGCTTTGACCATTTCCTTTTGAGGACTGTTTTTGGTTTCATTAGGTAAAATCAGAGCAGCCTTAATTCAAGGATTAATTTTGATCCCATTACTCTTCTACATACTCTTCTTGATGTTCCATTAATTATGAGAATTGTTTACTCTCTTTGATTGGAATACAAACTATAACTATTCCTGGCCATATGTGAGATCTGAAGGGCTGTTCCTTTTCTTCATTTTGGTAGTTTTGTTTCATCATGGTTAGTTTTCATACACACATTTGCTGATTAATACTCAGCTAAATAGCCAAAGAGATTCTTCTGCACATATCCAGAGACTTACTGTGGAACTGTCTGGATACTTTCCCCTGAGAATTCTACCCTGCTAGCCTCCTTGAGTTCCTAACATTTGTCTTCTCAACTCTGGCAGGCAATCAGGCTCCACCTGGTGTCCCTTTCCCTGAGCTGCAGCCTAAAATCTCCAACCTGTCAGGAATCTGGGGAAGTTATAGGGCTTGTTTGCATCTCAAAGAACGTGTGCTGCCAGACAACCAACCTTTAAAATTGTTGTTTGATGTATTTTCTTTCCTACTTCTTGTTATTGTCGCAGCTAGAAGGTAGATCTGATCCATATTCCTGCATTGTGACCAAAAAGTACAACAATAATCTGAGTCACTAACAGTATACATCGATCTCACCCCAGAGTAAGATGGGGAGCTGAACTAAGCTTTCAGCATATTGACAGGAGGCATGAACGCCTTTCTATCCAATAACTTGTATTGAAATACTGCCCTACCAACACAAAGAAGTAACCAGGCTATGAGTGGAGAAAAAAGGAATCATAACAGCGCTTTTAAGCTATAAAAGTGTGGTCTCTAAATCCACAATACCCATATGGCATTGCATTATTAGTGCAAGGTAAGTACAGTTTAAAGTAGAAATAATTTGTATGTATAATGATGAATATTTGGTAATCACAGAAAGAACAATGCACTAGGACAATAAATCAAACATAAGCCTGTATAATTCTGAAAAGAACCTGAAAACATGGTTGTATTATAGGAAGACTTGACAAAAATACAAAGATATGAGGAGATTTTAACACACTTCTATAAAATTATGGAAACCCCCCCAAATTAATAAGTTTGAACAATACAAGTACCAATGGACATATAGAGTGCTTACGGCCCATAAGAAAGAGTTAACATTATTTTCAAGCATGCGTATATGAAACATACATACAATTTTTGGGGGGCTGAACCAAAAAGATAGTATCAATAAATTTCAAAAATTACCATTACTTTTTCTGAACACAGTCAATAAAAAAGTACTTTTGGAAATAAATTTGTAAAGTCAATTGTTTATGAATTAAGGAAGAAATCACAGTAGAGATTTAAAATATTTTTTGTGAGATATTAATTTTTGAAAAAAATTCTTGATGTAGTTAATACTTATAGACTACAATTTATATATTTTAAAAGTAGATGAAAGTGTTCAATTTTATAAGCGGCAGGAAACAATTATATCAACTTATAATTATATCAACTCAAATTTTACTATTTATATAGTAAAATAAAACTAAAATTTAAAAACTAAAATAAAACATATATTTGACATGATCATCAAGACAAAAACTGATGCTAAGTAAAAGATACACATCTCTGGTAAGATTGAGCAAAAAGGAAAAGGAAAAGCAAAATAAACAATATTAAGAATGAAAAAGCGATGCAACTATAGTCATAACAGATCAACTTTAAATCATAGAGACAGTATGAAATAGACAATTATTTTAAAAAGTTACTACAATAATAGTCATACACACCCCAACAGCCACACCCATTGGTCATATTTGTATGTAATTTAAACACCTAAAGTAAAAAGATGTTAATTTATTATAAGATATTGAATTAAAATAAATGCAGGAGTCCATAGGATTACACAAACAAAGGGAAAGCATGAGAGAAAGGGAAGCATTTAAAATTTGAATGCCACTAACAAAAGTAGAAGAAATTTGTAATATCTAATGCAATAGTAATTGATTCAGGCAAGAATCATCAATAAATGTTAAAGCCATTGAGAATATATTCTGGTGGGGAGGAGACTATTTACCCCATCTCAAATATCACCCTGCAGATTACTTTTTAATTGCAATGGGAAATATGTACACTGACATCTTATAGATCACTTTCTTAAGCAAGTGATGTAACTTCACCAACTGAAGGAGAGCCTGACATTATTTGACTCTCATGCAAGTAAAAAACCAAATAGTTCAAAGCATTATTTATGTATTCTTCCCGTAAATGTTTAACCTAAATTTAACCATGAGAAGGGTAAATACTGAATTTGAAATATTTTACAAAATAAATTAGAATATTATTTTCTAAAAATTCAATTTTTCAGAAACCAAAGGAAGGAAGAACTCATAAATTCATTGGGACCCTTCTGTATTAAAGAAGACTAACGAGTCAATAACAATGCATGAATCTTCATTATCATATTTTGGATCATAAAAGAAATCAGTTTTATCTTAGACACAAGTGAAAATATTGCATATGAGACCCATATTATGTGATATGCAATTATCATTGCCTTTATGGGTATGACAATGGTATTGCAGTCAGGTAGAGGAATGCCCTTTTTCTAAGAACATCTTGAAATATATAGCTGAGAAATGTCATAATACTTGCAACGTATTTTCAGATAGTTAAGGAGAGAAATGGACTGAGTGAGAAAGAGAGAGAGTGAGAGCACAAATCTGTGGCAAAATGTTAACAATTGAAACTAGTTGAAGGGTTTGTAGGTGATCTTTGCAATACTGCTGCAATCTCCTCATCAATTTGGAAATTTTCCATATAAAAAGTTGGTAAGGAGGGGCTTTGCCAAGTCCAGATGGTATTACAAGCAAGTTTTATTGAATCTTTAAGGATTTTGAGCGAGAAAATATTTTCAGAAATAAAGTTTCCACACTAATTTTATAATGTGAGCATAATCTTGAAACTCTATTAGATCAGGACAGTTTGAGAAATTCAAATTTTAGTATACTACTATCAACATAGATACAAAAATGATATTTGATAAAATATTGTCAAATTACAACCAATAGTGCAATTAAAAATAGTATACTATGACCAAGTAGGGTGTATCCCAAATGGACAATAATACTTTAATGGTAAAAAATTGATTGATCTATTTATCAGATTAATAGATTAGAGAAAAACCTTGTAATCAACTAAAATTTCCAGAATATTTTGACAATATCGATCTAAACAGCAGGTAAAATGAATGAATTAGAGCTGTATAAATCTTTATGGGAATATCCCTGAAACATAATACTGAGTGCACCAATAAATTGGAGAATGATACTTATCCTATGATACACTTGTGTGAAATTCAAAAATAAAGAAAAATCTATATTATGTATTCTGATAGATATATTCACAAGTATATAAAAAAAGAATGTTGAGAGTATATTCCCTAAATAAAATATTATAATGGCTTCCTATAACTCCTAAGATTAATATCAGATTCTTTACTACAGACTCTAGGAATCTGCATCATCTGATTTTTGCTGACATTTCTGGAATGGTCAAATATTATACTTCTTCTAGCTGTCTGCTCCAGCCTCACCTGACTTCTTCATTCATACACTTGAATGTGTCTTGTCACAACTCACAATCGAGACTTTGCATATGTCATTTCCTCTTTCTGGAGTATTTTAGCTCTATTCTTCCTCTTAAATAACTTATCTTTCAGCTCTCATCCCATATTCAGGAGATGCGAGGTCAAATTCCGTCATTTTTCTTTATAACATTTCATACCATTCTTTCCCTTTTCTTTTTTTGGAAACAGGGTCTTGCTCTGTCTCCCAGACTGGAATGCAGTGGCACAATCATAGCTCAGCCTCCTGGGCTAAAACAATCCTCCCACCTCAGCCTCCTGAGTAGTTAGGACTTCAGGTGCATGCCACCATGCCTGGCTAATTAAAAAATAAAAAAAAAATCATAGAGACAGAGTCTTGCTATGTTTCCCAGGCTGGTCTCAAAGTCCTGGGCTCAAGCAATCCTCCTGCCTTGGCCTCCTAAACTATTGAAATTACAGGCATGAGCCACCTTACCCAGCCTCTATTCCTTCCTTTGAGAGCACTATTTCAGTTGTTATTTCTCATTGGCTTGTGAGGTTTTGTGATTAGTATCTATCCTCCCATTAGGCTTGTTCTCCCCACATAAAATCAGAGATGACATCTATTTTGCTAAGCATCATATCCCTAGTACTTTGCACAGTTCTTGACACATTAAAGGTGCCTACCAAATATTTACTAAATTGGTGAATGAATTGGCAAAGTCGTTTCTTTCATAGGATTCTCTTATTTTGATCATGATCCTGTTGAAATAGCTTTCTCTTGATAATTCCACACTTTCATTTATCTTTTCCCTGTGACTAATGCAGTTTGATGTGGTTTGGGCATCTCTACCTGAGTGACAGGATATAGATACTATGATTGAGAGTATCCTCTAGAAGTATGGGCATTGAAGCATTTAAGACCAGAGGAAAGGGATATGCTAATCTTGGCAATATATATCAACATATGTTAAGAAATTACACTGAAGAGTTAATAAATTAAATTGTATTAAGAAGTAGAATATTTAACAGAAAATATCCCTGCAACAAAAATTAGAATTTAAATATGTATTTCTCCATGCCCATATTATTTATGAGCAAATAATCATCAGTTTTCCAGGCGTAAAAATGGCCTCAAAGTTATTGCATGAATATGGATCCACATACACACACAAAATGAACTTTTAAAATATTACCAAGAACCTTACACAAACCATCTTCATCTGTGTAATAGTCCTTCAGAGGAAGGTATACATTACTGTTACAATGTTTACAAATGAATAAATTAAGGGACAGAGGAGTTGAAAAACTTTCCCCAGGTTATACAGCAGCAGAGTCAAAAATAAAATCCACATCTGTATGACTACTGAGCCCTAGTTTGGTACACTGCGAGACAAAGATATGAAAGTTTTGCTGAAATTAATGAGGCTGGAATGTATATGTCATGTTTTAATCTAAGTCAGTGTTTCTTCAAATTTGATGCTGCTCTGTGAAAGATTCCAAAATCAAACAAGTTTTGGATACGCTGCATGTCATATTCAATAGTCCTCCCTTATTTGTGGTTTCATTTACCTGTGGTCCTCAGTGATCTGAAAAGATTACATGAAAAATTCCAGAAATAAACAACTCACAGGTTTTAAATTGTGTGCTGTTCTGAATAGCATGATGAAATCTCATGCCATCCCTTTGTCTAGTGTATTCATGCTGTGTTGGTCATTTTGCAGCTAGCTGGCTTGGTTATCAGACCTTGTCACAGTATCTCAGTGCTTATGTTCAAGTAACCCTTCTTTTACTTAATAATGGCCCCAAAGCACAAGGATGCTGGCTATTTGGATACGGCAAAGAGAACACATAAAGCACTTTCTTTAATGAAAAAGTGAAAGTTCTGTACTAAATAAGGAAATTTAAAAAATCGTATGCTGAGGTTGCAACCTATGATGAGAATGACTCTGCTATCCATGAAATTGTGAAGAAGGAAAAAGTAATTCATGCAGAGCATATATTGGGTTTGTACTATCAGTGGTTTCGGGCATCCACTGGGGGTCTTGGAATGTATCTTTCATGGATAAGTAGAAACTACTGTACTCAAAAAGTTCTGACAATGTTTTTTAATAAAGAAATCGCTTTTTTTATTGCTTAACCCAGCACTTCTAAAAACACACCTGAATAGGGAAGCTATTCTTGGAAACTATTCCAGGCTAGAGGGAACTACAACGTTTTTTTCTTCATTTTTTTTTTTCTAATGCAAACCTGTGTCCTAGGAAGACAAGTTTTTGTTGTTGTCATTGTTGTTGTTATTTCAATAGGTTTTTGGGGAACAGGTGGTGTTTGGTTACATGAATAAATTCTTTAGCGATGATTTCTGAGATTTTGGTGCACCCATCTCCTGAGCAGTGTACACGGTACCCAAAGTGTAGCACAATTTTGATAGCACTCCATGTCCTTTCTCACCTCATGCTTCTGCTCAGGCTGTTCTTTTGGCCTGGAACACCTACGTCCTCTTCGTGATATGTGGTAAATTCTTATTTACACACTAGTTTAAATGTCACATCATCTGTGAAGCCATCTATTAACCCTTCAATCACATGCCCGTATATACAGAATAAGCACTAATGAGCTATAATGTCATAAAATAATGTGAATGATCCTTCACCTTTAAAGAGCATCTCCTATGTTTAAACCCAGCTCTAAACATTGCAAATCTCATTTCTTATTTAATACTTACAATAATTACTTATTATTATCTAATTTCCCTCCAGTTCATATATCAGTTCTCAGATTCTCTTTCCAGGAAACTCCTCTACGGAGATGATTACATTGCCTGATTGACTCCTTTCCTCAACTTTCGCTTGAATACATTCAACTAGGCTTGCCCCACCATTCACCATAGCTTTTCCTGTCTAACATACCAACAGCTGCTACATTAATGAATTCAGACAAAGTATCAGTCCTAATTTATTTAAATTATCAGCAGCATTTGACAAAGTTAGTCCCTTTTTAGAAGTTCAAACCCATTCTTCACTTTTCTTTCAGGATGCTGTCATTTCTGGTTTGCTTTGTACATCACTGGCAATTTTTTTTATGGTCTACTTTGCCGGTTCTTCTCATCTTTACAATTTCTGTATGTTGTCCTGCCCCAGCCTTTGGCAGTAATTCCATTGGTGGTTTCATCAAATTTCATGTTGGGCATTATGGCTAAGAGGACAGACCTTTGCACCAGGCTGTCTGGCTTTGAATTGCAGCTCAACTAGTTTGTTAGATGTGTAACCATGGGCTAGCGATCTATCTCTACCTTTCTATGTCTACCTCTCTTTTACCTCATCGGTAAAAATAGGGATTATAGCAGTACCTCGGTCGTAGAACTGCTGTCATATTACATGATGTGATGTTTGTAAAGAGCATAATGTCCAGAACTATATGTTTTTGCCGATATTATCTGTAATCTAATGACTCATAAAACCTATCTAGCTGGGATTTCTGCTACAAACTTGTGAATCATATATCCAACTACCTATACAGTGTCTCTACTTGGAAGTCTAATATATATCTCAAATTTATTATATATAGAATGGAAAGTCTTATCATCACTCTTAAACCAGGCAAGCTTAGTAAATGACAACTACATCCAGTTGCAGATGCAAAAAGACTTGGATGCTTCCTTGATTCCTTTCTCTCAGACCATCAATCCATCTGTCAAATCTAGATTGTTCTGAATTCAAGTTTTCCAGAATCTTGCTACTTCTCACCTCAATCATTCTAATCCAACCCCCCAGGATCCCTCATCTCAATAATTGTACTAGTTTACTGCCCTTCTGTGGACTATATTCAACATAGCAGAGTGGTTATTTTAAAATATAAGTCAGCTCATATCTCTCCTCTGCTTCTAGGCTTCTGTGACTTTTTACCTCACTGATTAAAATCTGGAGTTCTTACACAGGTTTATAAGAATTTACCTAATCTGTCCCATCACTCCCTTAATCTCTCTAATCTCGTCTACAAGTTTTACTTCTTTAAGTCCACTCTTACTGCTCAGGTCCCCTCACAGGTCCTGTGGGAATCTAGACATGGTTTTCTCTCAGCCTCCTTGCGCTTGCCATTCCTCTGTCTAGTGTGTTATTGTCTAAGGCATGTGTGTGTGTGTGTGTGTGTGTGTGTGTGTGTGTGTGTGTCTTATTCTTTCAGATCTTTACTTAAAATTCACCTTCCCAAGGCCTTTGCCTACTCTATTGAAAATTGCAACTCCACTCTACCCCAGCCCCTTTTTCTCCTTACTTTTTTTCGCTGGAGCTCAAAATGATCTAGCACAATATGGTTTTTATTCGTTTCTTGTTTTTTCAACTCTTCCTTCCAGAACATAAGCTCAATGAGGGGAGGAATTTTTATTTCATCTCTTCACTGAATATCTCTGGTGTTAGAGCACCCAGCACATATTAGGCACTTAAGCAACAGTCATAGAATGAACTCCTTCCCATAAGGGATAAAGAAAGTGAAGCTCACAGAGACAAATCATTTTCCACGACTATCCAAAATTTACCCAAGGGATCCAAAGTCAAAGCACAGAATTAGAAGACACAGGTCAGCATCTAGGCTACACATACTGAAGGAATAGGTAATTCATAGAAGATAATAATAGAATAGCCAAATGCATACTCTTCTTCTCACTAGAAGGGATTTCACTGAGAAAAGGAGCAGTTTTAGTCGTCTTTATAACCCTGGCACCTAATATAGTGTGGGAATCACAGCAGCAGTGGTGTGCTGGAGCCAGCTCCCCAAGCTCAGAAGAGTGGGTTGTGTGCTCTCTTCCAATCCTGCTTTTTGTGACATATGTAGGTAGCTTGGAATTGGCCTTACTGAGAATATTTACACCATGGAAATTAGCAAACAAGTCAGGGTTTATTAAATATGTACCTGAAAAGCACTGCAAAGAAGATAGTTAAAAAGATATATATTGTTGTATGAGTGAATGAATTCATGAGTAAAATGTATGAGGTAGATATTACAGTCTGAGGCATCTTTTAGCATACAGATGCTGTAGATAAGGTGAAAACATAAAAACTGTTGATCGATAACTTTCAATGAACATTACAAAAACAAACAATAACAAATAAAATCTTTGATATAGGATATAGTTCAATTTCTTACTCCATGAGCTCTATTTAGATAGAGCTCTCTGTCTTCCCTAGGGGATAATAAAAAATAAGGCTCGAATTTCCTCCTAAGTATAGTATCCCACATAATGTATATTCACTTTGTATTTTATCATTATATGTCTGTGAATATATATAATTTTTCCACTAGACAAGTCCTTCTTAAATATTTTTAAATCAGCATTTATTTTAAGAAAGTCACCTTCATATAAAAAGGCAAAGATACAAAAAATATGCATACAATTTCCAGAGGAGCACAGATCTTCAAAATACCGTGCCACCCTTGCTCCCACCCCAACCAACAGGCTCCAGGTTAAGAACTCTGCACTTGAAGTAGAGGATTCTAGGGGCAGGCTATTTGTCTAAGTTATTGCCTATTCCCAGCATGCGTCTGACATACTGACACTTAAAAAAAGAAAACAAAGAAAAAAAAAAAAGACTTGCAGATTGAATAAATGGATGGAATGAATAGTTATTTTAGTTGCTTCTTAGATCTTCTCTTTCCCTAAACACCTCCAATTTTGTCAACTACTTTTTATAAAGCACAATTTTCAGAACCTATAACTTCTGGATCTCCCTCCTCTGATACTAAATGTTCTTGATTTTGGAGAAAGTCAAACTACTGCCGCATTCCCCCAAACTCAAATACGGAGTTATTGTTGTAGTTTAAGATTCAAGTAATGTTCCAGGCAACATTTCTTTAATCAGTCACGATCCACAGTGATCTTTCATTTAGCTAAAACTCTAGATTCTTTTCACCTAAAAGACTATAGCTAGCTCCTTCTATCATTCTATTGCCTTAGTGGACTTTTAAATTTAACTCCATATTTTTACCATTAAATTCCATTGTCAGTTTCAGCCACTGTCCTAGCCTGTGAAGCTCTTTGGAAATTACATAACATAGTTGTCAGAACTCCCAGTTAGAGTCATTCCCAAATGTATTCAATATGTCTTATGTGTCATCAAATAGTTCATTAAAAATTCCTTTAAGAATAATAGAAGACAGGGACCTCCTGCTGTTTTACAGTGAGCCATTAATCAATACTGTTTGGTAGGAAAGATCTATCACCTACAGATTCAACAAACTGCTTAACTATTCAACCCACATTTGTTCATCCTAACCACAAGGAAATCTTAGGAAATTTCAAATGTGCTGTTGAAATCCAGGGGATTTAGATGAGGCATGGTACTGTCTGTTACTGTAACTTTTCCCTGAGATACTGTGGTATACACCTCCTTTGTGCTCTCATAAAATTTTGTGCATGTCTCTGTCATAGTCTTTACCAAAATGTACCCTAATTTTCTTTTGCATCTGTCTTCTCAAGTACTGTGAAGTCCTTGAAGAATTAATCTGTGCATCCTTTATCTCTGTATTATCAGAACCTTATGTGTAATAGTTAATAAATATTTGTCAAACAGATGAGTAAATAATAGGAGTCTCATATTTTACCTTAGGATGTGAAAATCTGTATAAAGTTCACAATTTTCTCTGGACTTATTCTAGGAGCAAATCACTAAAGATGATTCACAACAATTTGGGAGAATAGAGGAGCCATTTCATTTCTTTGTGCCTCACTTACAACATTCTTACTATTTTAACTTTATGCACATATGGAATGTGTGACTTGATTTTATAACAGAAAGACATTTTTATCCTTCTTAAGCTAAAACTGTACATGCTATTCTGATTATTTGTTTTCCTCCTTTTATGCTAAAACTGTACATGCTATTATGATTATTTCTGTTTTCCTCCTTTATATGTAACCTTTTGTATTTCTTTTTTAAAAGGTCAGAAACAGTATCTCATTAACACTTCAGAAAAATAGTTGCCAATGTTTCCATTCATAGGCCTATACTTGGAGTGTCTCCTTTAAAATTATATGAAAATGATAAAATGCCACAAAATCACAGTGTTCCTGAATATTTATGCAATCTTGTATATAAAATTTACTTCAGACTTTCTGCTGCTTGCCTGATAGTAATAAATTTATTAGTGTATTTAGAATATAAAATGTCATCATTTTATGCCTGCCTTTTGATGGCCAGACACTCATCAATTTTTTTCCAAAGCCAGATTTCTATAAGGAGACACTCATTGATAAAATATCCAGTGTTCCTGCACAGAGGTTGAGTAATTAGTTTCTACCACAGACTGAAAAACTCAATGTATGGAGAACAAAATAACCTTGTACATTATGTGCAATTTTTATTAATTGAACTTTAAGCTAGCTCTTGAGATTTTTATGCAGTCTGCAACAAAAAGGTCAATGGAATGGCAATGAATCCTCTTGTATTTATTAGTTCATTTTGCAAATGCTGACATTGGGTGAAAATTGATTCGATTTGTTTGTGATCCAATACCAAAGGGGTATTATTCATTAAGATTTACATGGAAAATAACATACCCAAGGGAAATCAGAAGGAACATTTGCAATAGCAATGGTCTTACTAGAGGTTGACCATGATTCTCATTTCACACCATTCCTTAAAATTATCAAAAAGTTTCCTCAAAGGAATTATGACTTGGAATTTAACACACACACACACCGACACACACACACACACACACACACACACACACATATAATATTTAAAATGTTGTTCTAGGCTCCAAAGTTACAACATAAATAAAACAGTCAATGTCCTCAAAAATCTCACAATCTAATGAGAAAACAGAAATTTGAGAATTCATTCATTATAGTACAAGGTAAAGTAAAGGAAATACTTTGATGTCAATATGAAATTATCTATGGGAGTACAGAGGATTTAAAGATGAAACTTTATAAAGTGAGAAAGATTTCACTTTTGTCTTAGATGATTAGCAGAATTTCACATGTTTTAATAGAGATATTAAGCAAAAGCCAAAATATGGACAAGAACTCTGGAAATAGCTAAAGAAATTTATAATTCTGGGAAATGGAGAACAGAGCTGTATGACTGAGATATGGTGAGGAGTGATGATCGATAAGCCAAGAAGTGAAAACGCAGGTTAGAATTTGAAGAACCGCCTTTCTTTTCCATGTTAAGTTGTCAGGTAGTGAGGTACTACTGAACAGTTTGACCTTTGGAATGGGTTGAGTTAAACCTGAGTGTCTATGTTTTAGAAAGTTATCATTTGTGACAACACACCGTTGTAAAATCTGTAGTTTTCCTAATATATGTGAAGATACTCTTGGCTGTGACAATGTATTAAAAGGAAGGGAAAGGTACATTAAAAGTTAGAATTAGGACTTAGTGTTTGAATGAAAATGGAAGTTTAGGAGGCATCAGGATTAAAGACGGCATCAAGATTTCTACTTAGTACATTGCATACATGTGCAATCAAGTGTGAATTATTAAACAAAACTAGATACTTCATATCTCATTATGTAACTACTACTTAATATTTTTAACTCAAGTGTTCTTAATTCTGCAAAGAATTCTAAATTTAAAATGCCTAAGTAATCTTTTTCAGTTCATGCAAATATATATGTGTGGGCATGTTTGTGTGGGTGTCTTGTTTTACTAAAATATCTTCAAGAATAATGTTTTAGGGAAAAAAATATTAAGAACATAAAAATGGGCCAGGTGCAGTGGCTCATTCCTATAATCCCAGCACTTTGGAAGGCCAAGGCGGGTGGATCACCTGAGGTCAGGAGTTCAAGACCAGCCTGGCCAACATGATGAAACCCCATCTCTACTAAAAATACAAAAACTTAGCCAGATGTGTTGCGGGGGCTGGGGGGTGCCTGTAATCCCAGCTACTCAGGAGGCTGAGGCAGGAGAATCACCTGAACCTGGGAGGTGAAGGTTGCAGTGAGCTGAGATGGCACTACTGCACTCCAGCCTGGGCAAACAAGAGTGAAACTGTCTTAAAAAAAAATAAA
Organism: Pan troglodytes; assembly: GCF_028858775.2. Taxonomy (NCBI): domain Eukaryota; kingdom Metazoa; phylum Chordata; class Mammalia; order Primates; family Hominidae; genus Pan; species Pan troglodytes. Next base: position 108,050,322 of record NC_072403.2, read on the forward strand.
AGAACATAAAAATGTACATTTTACCCTCATGTTCAATTATTTCATTAAGGAGGTCACAAGTTTCCTCCTTGAGGAGGCGGGGAAATCTTCATTCTTTTACATACTCCAATTCTGGAGACAAGATTTCGTTCTGTTGCCCAGGCTGGAGTGCAGTGGTGCAATCACAGCTCACTGCAACCTTGACCTCTTGGGCTCCAGCTATTCTCCCATCTCAGCCTCCTCAGTAGCTGGAATGACAGGCATGAACCACCACGCCCAGCTATTTTTTTTTTTTTTTTTTTTTTTACTAGAGACAAGGTCTTGCTATGCTGCACAGGCTCATATTCTCCCTTTCTACTTGGTCAATGTCACCAGGAATTTATATCATTTTATCCTATGATGATTAGAAAATGTTTATATATGAATATATATTTAATACTTATTTCATTTGATATCACATATGGATATGTATGCACGTGTGTGTAAAAATATGTGTGTAAAGTCTCAAAAAATAATCAGTGGGTATTTCAATAAAACACAATAAAACTTTCCTGATTTGTCATGACAATTATATGCAGATATAAACTTTCTAATATCACATCTTTATATGGAAGTAGGTAACAATGTTATTGAGAGATCGTTGTTTATTTCTTAAAAATTATGTGCGCTAATGTAAATGTTCATATGTAGATGTAGGTATTTAAAAGACGGCATATATTATAAACATATTTATTACAATGACAAGTAAGAACAATATATCAGAAATTTTACATATAAATACAGCACTAAATTTACCTGAGTTTTAAAAAAAAGATTATTAGGTCATTGCCATTAATTTAAAATAATAATTATGTTTTGTTTTTACTGAGATAATTTTCTAATTCTTACTTCCTTTTCCTTTTATTTGAGTCCTTGGATCTGTAATTGCCTTGAATTTTTTTGGCCAATAAAATTTTCATGTCAGGTGCTTCTCTAAGAGGTGTTATAAATTTTTTCTCTCAAAGCTGACCCAAATGGGCCATGAGTTCACTTTTGAGACACATTTTGCTACAATACAGTCATCTTGTCTTAGAGTTATATGTGTAAACAGCCTTAAGCCTATAACTTTACTTATAATCACATATGATTCATTGGATTTGAAGTTCAAGCTTCTTAATTTTCTTTTTTTAATCATCTTTTTCAGGTTGAAAAATCTTAAGCTCTAGATGTAGTTGAGTTTGATACCCACATCAAATATCATGTAGAAATTGCGTGTTTTACCCCTGTATACCAAATTTGAAAAGAAAACATCTTCCCTTTATACCAGAGAGAATAGTTTAAACTTAGTTTCCTCTCATGCATCATGCTACACTGGAATGTGTGACATGCTGTGCCAATAGACATTACATATGGAAACAGGAGAGAACTTTGAAGAGCTGACAGAAGGCTAGAGTGACTAAAGCAGACTGTACAAAGCCAAGAGAGTGGTAGGCAGGTCCAGACTTCCTTGGTCTTGGGCTATGGGAAAATAGCAGTCAGAAATAGACTTTCAGGACTTCAACATCAGCTAAGTGAATAAGGAATGGCCAAATGCTTGAATGGGGAGTAGGGGAGGAGACCAGTGCATATTTCAACAATATTATCATGCGACAGCATTATTTAAGATGATTTTAAGTTCAGTCAGGGCAAATACACACACACACCCAAACATATACGCGTGTGTGTGTATATGCATATGTATGTATTTTCTAGACACTTTCCTTCTTCCTCTTTGTCCTAAATTTCCACCTCTCAGGTGAACAGAATTCTTATTCTGCCTTCTTTATATTCAAGAACTCAACACTACAGCATCCCACCGTTACCTCAACTACTCTCCTTACCCAAATTAAAGTTAAATCTATGAGGAGTGTGTTAATTTCCTAAGGCTGCCATAATAAATAACCACAAACTGGGTGGCTTCAAACAACAAACATTTATTCTTTCACAATTCTGGAGGCTAGAAGTCCAAACTGAAGGTGTCGATAGTGTCAGGCTTTCTCCGATGGCTCCAAAAAGAATCATTTCTTGCTCCCTCTATCTTCTGGTAGTTGCTAGCAAGTTTCTTGGTTTGTGGCAGCTTAACTACAATCTCTGTTTCTTCTTTAATAGACTTCTTTCTGTGAGTCTGTGTGTCTCCAAAGCTCTCTCATATCACCAGTCATTGGATTTAGGGCCTAACCCTGTCCAGTGTGATTTTCATCTTTTTCTTTCCATCTTTTCTTTATTGACGTATATTTGATGGATGAAAATTGTATAAATAAGATATACAGCATGCTTTTGATATACATATACATTGTAAAATAATTACTATAATAAAGTTAATTGGTGGATCCATCTTAACTTGATTGCATTGGCAAATGATGTATTTCCCAATAAGGTCCCATTCACAGGTACCAGGGGTTAAGACTGCAACATGTCTTTTAGGGGTGCCATAATTCAATGCACAACAGGCGGCTAATCTCAGCTAAGTGTTTAGAAGGACAACCACATTATCTGATTAAATCAATTTACATAAAAGTCAGAATAACACTGCCTTTCTAAAGAAGAAGTTTATAACACAAATGTACTGAATAATGTACACACTGTTAAGGGTAAGAGCATACCTAGTAACTGCTTTCTATCCAGAGCTTTCAACTTTCCACCTTCAGTAAACTCAAGGCCAAGGTTATATTTCTCTACCCATTTGCCAGAGTAGATCAGCTACAGAATGAAAAGGATATTTAAGCAGAAAATTTAGGTTGTGTATGTTATTTCCTTTTTCTTTAGTAATGTTTTCACTTTTAGAGTAAATATTTTAATATTATTTGACCAAATTATATGAAAAATGGCTTGATACTTTATTTTAATTTTCCCATGTTAAGATGAATTTAGATCTGCATATTTGCCATATATGGTCCATATATGAAGGATAGATATAAAATATATGAAGGACATTGATGAAAAATGTTGGCAGTAGAAAACTACCCAAGTGTAAATTATTTTTTTTGTTTTGTTTGTTTGTTTGAGACGGAGTCTCGCTCTGTCGCCCAGGCTGGAGTGCAGTGGTGTGATCTCGGCTCACCGCAATCTCCGGTTTCCAGGTTCACGCCATTCTCCTGCCTCAGCCTCCCGAGTAGCTGGGATTACAGGCGCCTGCCACCACGCCCGGCACATTTTTTGTGTTTTCAGTAGAGACGGAGTTTCACCATCTTGCCCAGGCTGATCTTGAATTCCTGACCTCATGATCTACCCGCCTCAGCCTCCCAAAGTGCTGGGATTACAGGCATGAGCCACCGCGCCTGGCCACACAAGTGTAAATTATTTTGTGTAGTTTTCTACACAAAATAGAAGGCAGGTACAGATTTTTTGGCAGGTACAGATTTTATTTTTTCCAAAATACATTCTAAGTGTGTATTAGAAGAACAAATAAGAACAAAGATAAAGAGTCATCTCGAGGCTTCGTATCAGGCAATCTGGGTTCTTCCGTGCTTACTTAGAGTCAGATTTATTCATAGTGGTGGAATGCTCACGCCTCTAAGGAATAAGTTCAGAAGAATGTGGTACTTTTATTTAGGCTATTAAAATCCTGAAATTCAAGTTTTAAAATGATTCAAAAGGAGATAAATCTGTTTTAAAACAAAATGCATTTCTTTGTATGCAGTGAGTCAGAGTACTGCTTTGTGGTAAATTGCCTTATGTTCTGAACAATATAATGTATTTCATTTTTAATAACTCAGTTTATTTGTAAACCATGTAATATTAACACATAGCTCAAACTATTGTATTTAATATAGAAATTGCAGTTAAAATTGGAGTGGACTCTTTTTCTTTCCCAGAACATTCATTGTTTGAGGAGAATTTAACAAGACATTTTGATTTTTAAAAATCCCTCATCAGTGTAAGCACACCTTTAAAATAAAAATCATATTATTCTAAATTCAATTGCCATAGCATAAAATAGCTATGTAATATTTTTGCTAGGACTAGTATGTCTTCTTTGTTGATTACAAAATACATACTATGCTAAATTTTATCATTTGATTATTGATTTCCCAAGAGCCTTTTGTCTAAATGAAAAGCTGTGTCTTAAGTTTTCTAATTAAAATTTATAGTGATAGAATTATTTTTCATGCAGTTAATTTATACTCAAGAAGAGTTTTAACAGTTATTTAAATAATGATAAGTTTCTATAGTTTTTTTATTCAGTTGTTTTGAACACTCTGGAGCTGATCTCTTATTTTTCACAGCATGATTCCCAAACATCTGCAACAAATTCCTCTAAAAATTAGGAACATTGTTAGATATGGAAATTCAGGATCTTACCCGTACCTATTATCAGCATCTCTGGAAATATACTTCATAAATATCTGTTTCTAATAAGCCATTAGATGATTCTTATGCCTATTAAATTTTAAGAACCCAGTGTTAAAGAGAACAAACCAGTGTATCCTAACCTTTCTGACATTAGTGATCTCTAGACTTTGTAGTACATTGGGATAACCTGTTCAATGAATGTCAGCTTCTTGTAGAAGAAGACATCCAGGGGTCAGGAAAGAGAGAAAGCCTGAACTGCCTCTTACTACCCCTAGAGTTCTGGAGTTCTGGGAGCCTGACTGAAGATAGCAGGCAGCATGTAGGGAGCTATGTCAATGAGAATGAGCCCAAGATAAATCATCACAATCCATCAACCCTTCCTTCCTTCTTTCCTTCCTTCCTTCCTTCCTTCATCTTCTTAATGCTTCCTCTATTTTTGTCAGAAGAATTGGGAGGGAGGGTTATTGGGAGAAGAGCAACAGCATATCAAAACCCTGCTTTATCTTATCTTGACGTCATTTAACACTCTTAAAAATATGTGCTTTTAAAAGGAAGTATTCAATTTTTTTCTTGTTATTGCCATAGACAAAAATTAATAAAGGGGTATGAAGTGTCACCAACTGTCTGACCCTGGCCTACTTTCCCAATCCCAGTTCCAAGAGGCATGTACTTCTTGGTGGGTGTGACTGTTATACAATCTTTGTCTGACTTTACCTCTTATCTCCTATCTTCAGATCCTTCTTCCTGGGAGGATTTTAACATGTAAGACGAGGAATTAAAACACCATCTGAATAACTATGAAGTGCATTGCAGTCTTTGGAAGCAACACGCAGAACTTAACCCAAACCTTATTCTATCCATCAGAAGCTCCCAGGCTACTGACTGGTCTGTCTCTCCCAGGCCTGTTACAAGAAAAGTCATGGCTTATCATTCATCGGTTTAATTATTCCAAGACCCCCTTAGAGCTAGAGAAATGAAGAGATGGAGTGCTTAAACTTGATTGATTTGATTGAAAGACACAAAGTATCAAACCATTTTTCAGACATATGTCTCAGTGAAATTAAAAAATAAAAAAATTCATTTTGGTTTAAACCAGAATTTGGTAAACTACAGCACTTTATGTATGTCTGCCTTCATATTACAAAAGCAGAGTGGAGCTGATGCAACATAAATTGTATAATATATGGGTACCTATAGGACATCTTTGAATTTGCCTCCTGGCCTACAATGCCTAAAATGTTTACCATATGGATCTCTAGGGCATAGCTTTGCTAACCTCTGGTCTAAATGAAAACATTCATGATTTATTTTCTCCAGCATCTGAAGGCAAAATATGCATCCACTGTATTTCATAAAAAATTATTCATACATGTCTTAAAACTTGCATATTTTATTTTCATACCACCTAGCATAAGACAACCATACATGTGTAGGAAAAACAGCCTTAGCCCCAACAACCACAACAGCACCTAACATAATAGGGATTCCATAAATGTTTTGATTGAATAAGTCTTTAAAAATATATGTACATTCTGCATTTTATTTATGATATACTGTCTCTCTATTTTAGAACAAATTTCATTTTCTCCAATCTTTGAATAAAATAGATGCTTTAGGAAGAATGTACAAGGAGATTTCTAGTACTGCTTAAAGCTCAGGGGAAGAAGCTCAAGAATTTGTCCTGAAGTGTGCAAGTTTTAAAAGAACAAAGCAGCTTTCCCTTCCCCGAAATACATGTTGAAAATATTTCTATCGATAAAGTATATGTATAAATTTGGACAAATCTATGTCAAACATCTATTATAACCATTACTAATCTGTATTCCAAGCATAAGTGTATTTTAAGTTCTTAAGACATTGATGTTTGTCAATGGTCCTAAGTGTTACTAATTCTGTCGCCTCCAGCAACTCAGCATGTAGAACAGACTATATCATTCAAGGCTAGCCTTCTACAGAACATCCAACCCTGTTCAACTCACGAGGATCTACATCCTATTCACTTTAACTATAGAGTCAAGACAGATCATTCAAGTGAGCTAAGTGAGAGAGAAGGAATAAGAAGAAAGCACAACCCTTGAAAGATTTCAGATAATGAAAATAAACAAGAGCTGTAGAAGTAAGTACAAATCATGCACGTCTCTCATGGCCACTTTTTTTTTTTTTTTTTGTCAGATATTGCAAAGCTATGGACCTGGGGAGATGACCTTTAAATCATCTAGCTCAGAATTTGTTCCACAATAAAATGCTTAAGAAATGTTCATTATTTCCCTCCCTTCTTCTCATTCATTCTCACTTGGCTTTGTTCTTTTCAGTCTAGGATTCTTATTCATATTTCTACCTAATGTAAAGAGCCAACCAACATTTTTTGGACTGTGAGGGGGAAAATTTTCTTTTCCATGTACATTTATGAAAAAGGAATTATTTAGAGCCAAATCATCCCATGTTGTATGCAAGAGGCAGACACATCACACCAAGAATGAGACTCTGGAATCAATCTGTCTGGGTTCCAGTCCAGCTGTACCACTTACAAGCTGAATGACCTTGGACAAATTGCTTAACCTCTCTGTGCATCACATTTCTCATCTCTAAAACTGGAATAGTACTACTTCATAAGCTTGTTGACAGGACTGAATGAGAACATATATGTATAGAACCCTTAAAATTGTGCCTGTATATAGTGAACACTCTTTTATCACTACGTGTTATTATTATTAGCGTTAATGAGAATCAAGCTCTCAGCATGACCCAGGGGTTCTCCAGCTCACCTTCACTGCCTTGTGCATGTCTTCCATTACACTCTCTACCACTCTGTTCCACAGAGGCCAATATGATATTAGTCCTAAAATGACATTATCCTTGTTATGCTTATCTTTGCTCATGCTGAAGTGCCTTGTTGTTATTCAGTATTCACTTTGCATAACCTATTTTCCATTAAGCTTCCACCTTGCAAAATAGAATGCCACTACATTGTACCCGAAGCCAGACACACACACACCGTTCATTTGTACACACACAGTTCATTTGTACACACACAGTTCATTTCTCTTTTTCCCCTTCTACTTCTAGATTGTGAAGATTTCAAGGGCAGAGAGAGAGTGTTAGGAACCCTTATGGCCATAACCCCTACCAACTCTCTGTTACATAGAAGACATTTAGAAAATGTATGTTGAATTAAAAAAAGCTTAAAGACCCAGTCATAAAATTTTGATTTCATAAAATTCTACTTAAAGTGTAGCCACAGGATTTGGCTCCATGACCTCTTTTGGCAGCAATGCTCACTTATTATCATAAACAGCACATAGTACTTATCATTATTTTTCAAAATTCAATGTCCTTTAATGTCATCTGGTCAGCTGAATTAAGAAGCTTGCTTCTATTAATGGAATTCAGTTTTCAATATATCTGAGGTGTTTCTAACAACACCATTCAGAGTTCTCTGAAGCTTCTTTTTAAATAAATAATGCTCCATTTGGCCATTTCTTTGTTCTTTTATATTTATAGATCGTATAGTGTTTTTCTTAATCATTTGCACTAACTTTAATTCAACAGCAACTGAAAACAATTATATAAAACTAGTGTGTCTCCATATTCTTCATCTTTGGTGAATTTTTCCCCAAATTTACTAAAGTATCTTGCATAAAGATCTATATTTTATTATTTAAACTGACCCTTCTCTACAAAAAAATTACTCAACAATGATTCAAAAATGATGACTCAATGATGCATTTGTGTTTGTGAAATGACCATACTAATGAATTGGATTTAATACTTTATTCAAATATATCAAATGTATTGCAAATCCAAACACTTATTTCCACCAAACCTAACAACCACCATTGTCTCTCAATTCAAGGACAGTAATAGCCTTTGAACTGGCTACTGCTTCCAGGCTTGCCCCTCTATTGTCAACAGAACAGTTGAAGTGATCATTTAAAATTGTATTCAGATCATGCTAGTTCCAAGCCAAAACCCTCTCGTATCCATTGCACTATAAAGTCTAACTCTTTACAATGGCCTTTGAGGCCCATCAAGACCTGCTGCTGCCTGGCTGTCTTACCCTTCCCCTCACACCCAGAGCACTATGGGTGTGAGGGGAACTATAGCTACAGGTATACTGGGGTGTTTTTCTTTTTTGTTTGAACATGCAGTGCTTGTTACTGTCGTGGGACTTTGCACTTTGTGTCTACTCTCCTTGTAATGCTAGATCTTGAATATAAGTCTGAGTCATTGTCTTCAACTCAAACATGACCTCCTTTATGAAATCTTCCTTTTCTGGCTGCTTCTCTTCAGTGGGCCTTTCCATCAGGTGCTGGCACCTCTCAGTCAGTTCTTTCTCAGCTCTGTCTCTTCTAATGGCCTTGCTAATTCAGCCTGCCCTTGATCTTGGTGCTCAGATTCCTCAGAGTCTCTACTACTTTTCTCTTCTGACATCTGGTTAAAGCTGCGAGCCTCATAAACATTTTTGGCTGAGCCATTTTGCTCATAGAAGGCCCATTTATCCCCCTCAACTTATTATCCATATTGCATGATAGCTAAAGGAAACTTGGGATTGCAAAGTGAATCTGTCATGCCACAGGGCCTCCTTGACTGCTACTTGGGATCCGCATGTTAGCTTGGGATTACTCAGCACAGTAATGTCCTCCAAAACTTGAAAGCAAAAACCCTGAGCATCCACTCAACTTAATTAAGAATTTCAAAAGATACATCCCCTAGAGGATTGGCCTCGACAAGCTGGGAAGAAAAAACAAGAGCGGTGGCAGCCACTTTTCTCTACCATTGAGCTCTTTCTCTCCACCTATTCTGGCATTTCTCAAAAGAATGCCTGAAGGCTTTTTTCCTATTGTGCATTTTTTAAGGGTATCATTCTGTTGCCAAGGCTGGAGTGCAGTGGCATGATCATCTATAACCTCAAACTCCTGGGCTCAAGCAATCTTCCCACATCAGCTTCCTGAGTAGCTGGGACTACAGGTATGCACAAATGTGCCTATTTTTTATTTATTTATTTATTTATTTATTTATTTTTTGTAGAAACAGGGTCTAATTATGTTAGCCAAACTGGTCTTGAACTCCTGCCCTTAAGAGGTCCTCCTGCCTGGGCCTCCCAAAGTACTGGGATTACAGGCATGAGTGACTGTGCTTGGCCTGTTCTTTCTACATGATTTGAAACTCCTTTATACAAAATTCCATGCAAACCCAGTCATTTATATTTGTTGGCAAACATTGAGATGAAAAGTAAAAACACTTAGTGAATCATCTTAATGTTTCATCTTTAAGTTACTAAGCATCTGGGTCTTGGCAAAACATCCAAATAATAAACTCACCCATCAAGCCTGGTCTTGATATAGAGGAAGAAACTGAAGGGCTTTCTAAAGACTGATGTTAAACTATACATTAAAATAATGCTTTAAATAACAGAAATTGAGTGTCTCTCTCCCACCTCTACCCCATGGCAGGCAGATGCCTTATCATTGCAGGCAGAAAGACATGTAGAAAAGCAAAAGAGAAAAACGTACTATCATTATTTGACTGGCTTGGACTCAAATATAGGGAATGGAGAAAATGATTTTCTCCCTATACATAATAGAAAAAGGGAGATAGAGATAATAAAAACTAAGTTCAAATAAATCATTGTCAACAAAAGTAATCAAAAGAGTAGCTCAATTACTTAAGTGTGATTTATTCAGCATGCTGAGCCATTAAATTATAACCATGATTTGGGACACACACACACACACACACACACACACAAATCTGAGTTACCAAATAGATAAAAGAACTCAGGCCACTTCCTGGCCCTCATTATTTGCTCTCATTCTAGAAATAATTCTAAATCCTTGATTTTTCTGACTTCTCAGCCAAGGTCTTTTTGAAAGCACCGAATCAGATGTTGGATGGTAAAAACAAAAACAAGAAAATACTGGTACAATGAATTCAAATGTTGTGACAGCAAATAGTAATATATATATGTATATATGACAGATGTTTGGGAGCCAATTTATATGGATGTCTATGCCTCTTCTCTAGTTTTTATTTAGTGATTATTTTGATCTTTTATGTGCAGAATTATAACCAATACACTGCATACTTTATATGCAATATTGTGTTTGTGGTTTTACTCATTTAACAATCCTAAGACAGCTATACACAGTTTCAACAAAGAAATTCATTTACTCTATAAAGCATTTTATTATTTTTTCTAATTGGGACTTCTAATAGTATTGAAAGTAGATAGTTAAGCAGAATAGTCTTACAAACAACATCCAGAAGCCATGTGCAAGTGAAGATTGTAATAAGAAAGAGGAGACACTTTGAAGTCAGGTTTGGATTTGACCCACGGCTACCAATACCTCCCAGCTTCTTAATATGTACCAGTTATCTGAGTTATCAGAACCTTTTAAAATGAGGAAACTAAAACCTACCTTACAATAATGCTTTCATAATTATATGACAATCACACACACCCACAAAAACACTAAACAAATGTTACAAAATATAGACAAATTTCTTCATTTACAATGTCTTATGCATTTGAAAAAAAGAACAATTAGGTGATATTTGACTTTTTAAAGACAAGACAGATCCATTTCTTCATACTTGTACTATCTTTAAATGTGTTTGAATCCAATATCAAAATATAAGGGTGAAAAGGTACTAAATTCAGTGGAAAATTAAATTATTTTTCTTTCAAGCATAGTCCAAGGCTATGTAGAAATCCACAAAGAAATCAGATTGAATTTTGTTTTAAAATCTACTGCTTTAGGAAAGAAAAAAAATGCAAGTGTTTGAGGGACATAAAATCAGAACATAACGTTGTTTGTGTGTGTGCGCAAGCGTGTGTGCATGGGTGTATGTAATGAGAACAAGATGCTTAACAAGTATTTTCGGTTAGTTCTAAGTGTAAGAAGCCCCTTGGGTCTGTCCTATAGCAAAAATGTATTTTTTTGACGGGATAAGCTTATGTAACATACTTCTGGTGGCATTATCTTAAAGAGAAAACTGAATCTGCCCTTTATAATACTTTAAGTTATTCCATAGTTTAAAGATATTTGTTCTTGGTTGGGCAAAACATCCAAATAATAGCATTTACCTCTGTTTATATTAATCATGTATGTTGGCTGACACACATCACCATTAAAATGACAGATGTTTAGGCAAATCATCGAATTACTTGATCTTTATATTTCTAAGCATTCAGATAGTTGTATACATCCAGATGATTTAGCAACTTTTTTTGTTAGTTTGTTTTTTGTGACATGGGCACAATTTATTCTGTAAATGGGAAACTTTAAATATATTTGATTATCGAGATATCTTATACTCACTTTCTTAGAGTTTCAACTATAACCTAGAACATTCATTCTTTTTAATGACATTTCCCTTATTATATATTGTAACCATTTAACTATTCAATAACTTTTTTTTGAGACAGAGTCTTGCTCTGTCACTGAGGCTGGAGTGCAGTGGTGTGATCTCGGATCATTGCAACTTCCATTTCCGAGGTTCAAGCGATTCTCCTGCCTCAGCCTCCCCAGTAGCTGGAATTACAAGTGCCTGCTACCACACCCAGCTAATTTTTGTATTTTTAGTAGAGACGGGGTTTCACCATGTTGGCCAGGCTGGTCTTGAACTCCTGACCTCAAGTGATTCACCCGTCTCGGCCTCCCAAAGTGCTGGGAGTACAGGCATGAGCCATTGCGCCCGACCATCAATAACATTTTTGTAAAATTTAACAGAAATCGGGCTGGGTGCGGTGGCTCACGCCTGTAATCCCAGCACTTTGGGAGGCCGAGGCGGGCGGATCACGTCAGGAGATCAAGACCATCCTGGCTAACACGGTGAAACCCCATCTCTACTAAAAATACAAAAAAAATTAGCCGGGCATGGTGGCGGGCGCCTGTAGTCCCAGCTACTCAGGAGGCTGAGGCCGGAGAATGTCGTGAACCAGGGAGGCGGTGCTTGCAGTAAGCCGAGATCATGCTACTGCACTCCAGCCTGGGCCACAGAGCGAGACTCCATCTCAAAAAAAAAAAAAAAAATGTAACAGAAATCACAAATAGATATCAACAAAGAACACAATAATACAGAAAGATTTATGTTTTTAGCATGCATTATTTCTTTTGGATTTCTTTTGGTTATCTAGCTACATATAGAGTACATCCAGTGCATTTAACTAACATACTTCTTTATTTCTCTTTCTCATCAGATTTAGAATGTAATAACTCAAGGATTTGATGATACAGTGAAGTAGCATAACAACTGTCTACGTGCTTCCCATGATATGTTCTGTATATTGTAAGTATATATTTACTTTCTCAATCTAGCTTGATTGTGGGAGAAATGTGTTCACTTAGAACTTATAGATGATTTATATTGTTTCAGAATATCTAAAACTCATCCAAGTTACAGAATAATTTCAGAAGGTTAGCTTCTATGAGGAGATCTTTTATAAACTTAGTTTTAACATTCTATCAAAGTTAAAGTTAAAAATAATTTTCTGTCATGGTAGGTAGGATAATATATCCATCATGTCTAATCATATTTTAAAATAAATCTTACAGTTAATAATCTTAAAATTTCTATATTCTTTTGTTTTCTAGAAAAAAGTAAAAAAAATTAGACATGGAAAATTTTATGTTCTCAATATAATTTGCAATCTAATTTTGAATTTTGGTCAATTTCTTTTTATATTAGTTATCTTTTGAAAATGGGTTTTAATTTGGGGTAGATAATGCCTGTACCAATAAATCATTCTTACATATGAATATAAGAATATATTTACTATATATATTCATATATATGTAATTTATTTAATAAGTTAAACAAAAAAAGAAAAGTAGTCTTTGTACAGATATGAACCTCTTACTGTTCATTTCACATGATTAAAAAATAAGGAAGGAGGTAGAATTCTGGGATACTGTGCTTTGTTTTTGAGTTAAGAAATACTACAAAGCAATAAGTGTTACTCATGCCAATGAGAAAGAAATAAAACAGACCAATCCCTTTTCCTTGGATGAAAGCAAGCTATGGACTGGAGCCCATCATGAATCAGTAGTGTCCCTACAATTTAAGGCATGTTTAGGGTGTCAGGAGATGCTGTTCCCTAACAACACCTAATACCGTCAGACCTAGAATCCCTTCTCAAGCCTTACTCTCTATTCTCTCCAGCGCTTGTTTTGCTGAAGCTCCTGTCTGAGAATACAAAGCTGTCAGAGAATTGCAGGTGGTGGTGGATAGGTTATTAACATCCCTGTTTCAGAACTCTGAGTGCATTGTGACACAAAATATGATTTAATACATATTTTATAGTAGTGCTATCTAATAAAACTATAATGTGAACCGCATATGTTATTTAAATTTTTCTCATGGCCACATTTTTTAAAAAGTAAAAAGAAGCAGGTGAAATGAGTCTTAATGATATATTTTATTTGTTTAGCCCTGTACATTCCAAATATAGTTATTTTAACATATGACTAATGTAAAGAAAAGAATGAGACAATTTGCATTCTTTTTTTCTCACTAAGTCCTTGAAATCCAGTGTGTACTTATAGCACATCTCAATTCAGATACTAAAGTTTTGTTGAATATACTTGATCTATACTTAGACTTCATAAAATTTACAGTTGGAAAAGTAGATTCACAAACCCAAATTGTCCTACAAACATTTAAAAGTGTTCCAATAACTAAATCAAGTGTCAGTTTTTAAATTTAAATTGATAATCATCTCATCAATGACACTAGCTGTATTTCAAGTTCTCAGCTGTCTCATGTGGCTGGTAGCTTCCATACTGGAAACTCTGCTCCAGGTGACCGCTGATATAATGCTTCGGTTCTGCTACCTAATGAATTTTGAAGGCCAACTTCAGACCACATCAAAGGAGCACATGACTTTAAAATTTCAATGACAGAAAAAGTCAAACCCTAAACTTATTACTTAAAATGGATTTTTACAGAACCCCATGTTTATGAGAAATTATAGAGAAGAAAATATACCAAATGTGTACTTCTAAGCTATATACATGTTGGAATTTGGGGGCTTTTTGTTTGCTTCCATGTACTTGCTTTGTTGTAACTAAAGTAATTTGCTGATCACAGCCCTCCTCATTACAATGAGTAAATCAATAGAAAAAAAAATCTAACATTTAAAAAAATTGTTCCATCAAACACATTCTTAAAAGAATGAAAATATAGGCATCAGACTTGTAAATCATGTATCTGATAAAAGATTTGTATCCATAATATATAAAAAACTCTTAAAACGTAATAAGAAAGTAAATCTAATTTTCCTGGTAAAATATCTGAGCTTTACCAAAGAAGATGTATGGATGACTAATAAGAATATGAGAAGATGTTCACTAAGGAGATACAAATGAAAACCACAATAAGATGCCAGAACATACCTGTTAAAAATGGATAAATGAATTAAAAATCTAACAATATCAAATATTCATAAGCATGCAGAGCCACAGAGACTGTCATTCATTACTTTCATTACTGCTGGCAATTCAAAATGGTACAGTCACTTTGGAATGTACAAGTTTCCTATGAAGTTAAATGCTTACTTAATATATGATCCAGTGATCCCACTGATAAGTATTTACCCAAGTGAATTGAAAAACATTTTTGACACACAAAAAAATATGGGAATATTTACAGAAAATTTGATTTCAATTGCCAAAATGTGGAAATAACTAATATGTTGTCTTCAGCTGGTAAATGAATGAACAGACTGTGGTAAATCTATAAAAGGGAATACTATTCAAATATTTTTAAAAGAAAAGTATTGATTTATGCATATCATGGATGAACGTTTTAGTGCATCTTGATAAGTGAAAGAAGGGAAGCCCAAATGACTGCATATTTAAGATATATAATTCAATGTATCTTAAATTCTGAAAAAGCCAAAACATAGAGATGGGAAGCAGATCAATGGTTGCCCAAGTTAGAGATATATTGAGTTGGAGTTATAAGAGGGCTGACTACAAAATCATTGATTACATGAGGAAATTTTAAAGGCGGTGGAACTGTCCGTGGTGCTGAAAAAATTACTGTGCTCATCAAAACCCGTAGAACTGTACAACACAATGAGTAAATTCTGCAGCATGCACATTAAAAAAAGAAAGAAAGAAAACAAATAGGATGTAATATCCCAAAATGGGGTGGAAACAGTGACAAGTGAACCTAACCATCTTACAAATGTAATATATAAGCTTACTGAAGGTGATGCAGTCAAAGGATCTAGCCTATATTTTGGAAAACAGTATTTTGAAAGGACAAAATCTGCAAAGAATGAGGCTAACTCTAAAAAGAACTATACATAGACATTGTATTTTAGTTGATTTTTTTCAAAGGAGTGAAGGTTAGCAATTATGAAAGTACTTTGCATGTATATTAGGGTGGAATGCATAAGTAAATAAATTATAGATATTGGGAGATAGGTTTCACATTGCTAGAGAAAGAAGTTATAATCAGCAAGGAGAGATGGCTAAAATTAACCTTGCATTGCTAGATGAGAGATGTAGATATTAATTTGTGAATCTATTTTTATTTTAAAATACATAGATACAGAAATGGGTCTACACACATAACATTTATTAGCTCTATCTACTGAAAAGCTCTGGAAGCAGTGATACTACATTAGCAATTAGCATGCCTCATGCCCAAATTTTTGTTTCATGCTCAGTTTAGAGGTTTCTGTGTATACATCATAATGCGTCAATCTTAGAGTGAGCATGGAATGTAGGAAATTCAAATAGAATTCTTTATTTAAACACAAGAAAAGTCTCTGAGAATTTAAGTGACTTGCCTAGAATCAGCAGTTTGTAAAGGATGGAGCATCTACATAGAACAATCTTACTTCATTCTTAATCTTAACTTGTACCACATCAAGAAGTCTACACTATATGGAAATATTCTTATTTGTTAAATTATTTGTTTTCAATTTCCAGAAATAATCAAGCTCTTTCTCTTAATTTAAATAAAATTCTGGCAAATTTTATATCATTAAAAAACTATTATTCACATTTAAATTCAAAATTTTTACCTGAAATGTCTGTTTCCTGTTGAGCTTCAAAGTCCCATATAGAGGCCAGGCATGGTGGCTCACTCCTGTAATCCCATCACATTGGGAGGCTCAGGCAAGCAAATCACTTGAGGTCAAGAGTTCATGACCAGCCTGGCCAACACAATGAAAACCCATCTCTACTGAAAATACAAAAATCAGCTGGTGTGGTGGTGCACACCTGTAGTCCCAGCTACTGGGAGGGCTGAGGCAGGAGAATCGCTTGAGCACGGGAGTTGGAGGTTGCAGTGAGCCAAGATTGCACCACTGCAGTCCAGCCTGGGCAACAGAGTAAGAGTCTGTCTCAAAAAAAAAAAAAAAGTCCTACTAGACTGGGAAATCATTATTGCTAATTTATTTCTGTTGTATTGGACACACATGTGCTTTCACTTTAAGGAAATCCTATGCAAGAACCAAAAAAAAAAAGAACTACAAAATATAGTCATGCACTGCATAACATTGCAGGCAATGATTGACCACATGTACATCAGTGGTCCCATTAGATTATAATAGAGCTAAACAATTCTTATCTCCTAGTAACTTTGTAGCCATCAGAACTTAGTAGCACACAACTCACATGTTTGTGATGATGCTGGTGTAAACAAACCTATTGCACTTCCAGTTGTATAAAAGTGTAGTACATACTGTACAATTACATAAGGTGCATAACAATGATAACAAACAATTATGTTATAGTTTATGTATTTACTATATTTTATCATTATTTAGAGTGTACTTCTGCTAATTTAAAAAACTTAATTATTAAACAGCCTCAGACAGGTCTTTCAGGAGGTATTCCAGAAGAAGGGATTGTTGTCATAGGAGATGACAGTTCCACGCACGTTATTGCCCCTGAAGACCTCCCAGTGAGACAAGATATGGAGGTAGAAGACAGTGATATTGATGATCTTCACCCTGTGTAGACCTGGGCTAATGTGTGGGTTTGTATCTTAGTTTTTACAAATTTAAAAGGTAAAATAAAAAACAAAAATATTTAAAAATAGGAAAAAAGCTTATAGAATAAGGATTAAAGAAAGAAATTATTTTGTACAGCTATACAATGTGTTTGTGTTTTAAGCTGTGTTATTATGAAAAAACTCAAAGACTTAAAAAATATTTTTTAAGTCTATAAAGTAAAAAAGTTACAATAAGCTAATATTAAATTACTGAAGACAGAAAAACCTTTTTATAGGTTTAATATAGCATTTGTACAGTGTTTATAAAGTCCACCGTAGTGTACAGTAATGTCCTAGGCTTTCACATTCACTCACCACTCACTCACTGACTCACCCAGTGCAACTTCCAGTCCTGCAAGCTCCATTCATGGTAAGTGCTTTATACAGGTGTACGATTTTTAATCTTGTATACAGTATTTTTACTGTACCTTTTCTATGTTTAGATATACAAATACCATTGTGTTAAAATTTCCTAAAGCATTCAGTATAGTAACATGCTATAAGTTTGTAGCCTAGAAACAATAGCCTAAGTGTGTAGCAGGCAATACCATCTAGGTTTGTGTAAGTCCACTCTCTGATGTTTGCACAACAATGAAATCACCTAACATCACATTTCTCAGAACATATCTCCATCTTTAAGTGACACATGACTGTACATAAAGTGTTTTTTACTTCAAAATAATTATGTCTCACAAAAGCATTCATCATGTATTTTCTTAAATAACAATCTTCCCTGCTGCAATTTTGTTAGATTTATACATAGTATCTCAGAGGAAATAGTCATTTTATAAAGCCAAGCTAACCTGCCATCCTTTCCTTTAATACCTTCATCACTATGCCCATCTGCTGCAATTTTTATAAGTAAGTGTGATCTCATAATCCACACAGTTTTAATATGAAGAAAATTTATAGCATACTCTTACTAATCAATAAATCAAGCTTTCTCCCTATTGCTTTCCAATCACAATGATGACTTCTAAGGGAGCTTATTTTATTAGGTAATTTGAAAATACTTTACTAGGCTATTTGAGGAACTTCTTGAATATGAGGGGGTTATTAACAATAAAAGAAGATACACCCAATAGAGAAACAATTTCTATACCTTCAAATAATAGTATAGTAGATATAGGAGGCAAATGCAAAATCAGTGTGATCCATTATATATTTAACCCTCATTTGTTATCTGTTACAATGCATAAATATGTTTTGAAAAGAATATTATCAAATCTATTTGAATTTTCTACCATATTTAATGTTCAGTATTCTCATTATTTTATTTTTTCTGATTTAAAGTCCTTCTACCATCGTAGAAGTCTATTTTATTTGTTTTGTTTGCTTGTTTTGTTTTTGTTTAAAAGACTATTCAGAAGAGTTCCTTTTTATAAGATCCACTTTTTCTTTTTTCTTTTCTTTTTTTTTTTTTTTTTTGAGATGGAGTCTCTCTGTGTTGCCCAGACTGGAGTGCAGTGGTGCAATCTCGGCCCAATGCAAACTCCGCCTCCTGGGTTCACGCCATTCTCCTGCCTCAGCACCCCCAGTAGCTGGGACTACAGGCGTCCGCCACCACGCCCGGCTAATTTTTTTTTATTTTTATTTTTAAATTTTAGTAGAGACGGGGTTTCACCATGTTAGCTAGGATGGTCTCGATCTCCTGACCTCGTGATCCGCCTGCCTCGGCCTCCCAAAGTGATGGGATTACAGGCGTGAACCACCGTGCCTGGGCAAGACCACCTTTTTTTTTTTTTTTTTTTTCTGTACTAAGACTTTCTACTATTCTGCCTGGTGAATAACAGGTACTTAAAATATTTGCGGTTTTGACTTCTAAACAAAATAACATTAAGCACATTTTTTTTTTCAGTTAATTTTAGGAGTAATTGGGGTAGCCTGGAAGAAATCACTTATGGGAGATGCTCCAGAGCTCCACTGTTTGTGATGACCATTCAATATGCAACATAAAATGAGTCTTTGTGGTGTCTCAAATCTTTCTCCTACACAAGGAGAAGTAGATGGAGTATAGATGGATGCATGGGTGGACGGAGTAGGACAAATAGATGGAAAAATAGTTGAATTTTTCTTACACATACCGTCCAATATCTTCCATACCATGGACAGTATTTTATCCTTACTTGTTTCTAGGACCTAAGGAACATAGTTGGTAATACAGAATCCTGTGGAACTCCAATAATTTCAGAGAAAATTGAGGATACAGTATTTTTACCCTCTGCACCTGGAAGAACTTACTGCTTTATTTTGGTAACTAAAAAATTAACATTAATTTACTTTTGCCTTGATAGTAGGGTCAAAATCAATGTCTATGGAAGACTACCTATAATAGTGACTACTTTAAATTCTTTTCTCTTCTTATCCCTTATAATGATATATCCTTACTTTCAATATGCAGATATAAGCAGTTCTAAGTCTATGCTTCAAATTACACGCTCTGGGGAAAGAATTAGTAAACAAAGATGTCAAGAAAATCTGAATTTATTATTTTCAAATTGTTCTTAAGTTTTATTTTTAGAGACTATCATTTCCTTATAGCTACTCTACAAAGAGACAAGAAAACACTTCACAGTGAACTAGCCCCCCTAGGAAAAACACTGTGGAGTGAATATTTATGTTATCAAGTAGTTAGAATAAGTAGAGGCAGATAAAAATACCCTAAACTTTTATTTAAAACCATGCATATTAACCCTGTGGGCTTTCTTGCTATCCTTATAAAGTCAATTATCACTCTATAGGTTTTTGATTTTTAATTTCAGTTTATTTTAAACTATATTGTATCTCTTCATATTAAAAAATTAATCTTCTCTTTTACTTTGTATGTTCCACCATTCCTTTTTAATTCATGTCACTTTTGTACTCTAAACACAGTAGGATGCTAATTTAAAATTTGTGACCTTAAATTCATGTCATTTAAATCCTCCAAATGAATATAATGATTCATCCACTTTTGTGTTTGAAATATAATCTGCCTTAAAATAAATCTCTATGTTGCTAAAGGGTAAAACCTAGTATATGCCTCTTGATTTTATGAGAGCACAAGATCAAATCTTCATTATATTTAGAGCTTACACTGAAGATGGAAAGCTGCTTTATATGATAAAGTGAGAGAAACTTATCAGTAAGTCTTCAAGCAGGAGAAGATGAGATGTGCTGGGTAGCCAAGAGAATTTTAGTAAAGTGATGGTCTGTGTTCAATATTAGCTTGTGCACTTTGCTATGATATAACAGCTCTCCATCTAAAACTTCTGCTAACATTGCATGTGCCTTATATGAAATTTTAGGGGAAATTAAAGAGACTCAGTTTCACATCCAGGTCAAAGCAATCAGAGAAAAAGGAACATTTATGGTAGATAACACATGAATAGAATTTGGAAATCTCTAGTGCAGAAGTCCAGGACCCTAAGTAATCAGGAGTGTCTAGAACCCCTTTAATTCTCAGAAATCTTATGGGGCATTGGAATTTCCAATACAATATTGGATGGGTGGCTGGAACTCTCAAATGCAGAAACTACACTTTAGGTTACTTTTCTTATTACACAAACATTAAAGCAATATTTAAAAGGTCAATCCAGTCAGAATCCAACCACCACAGAAATTCACAGAATTATTTGCCTATGTTTCCTTTTATTTCTAATCCGTATGTACACATAATTTTACATGGTATAGTTATAATTTTGTTTTGATTTTGTAATCAGTGTCAAATCATAAACATTTTAACATGTTCATTTTTTGTAGGTGCCCTTATAATGACTATTTGCCTAACCCTTTTCTTATCTTGGGTATTGGATTGTACTTGAGTTTTCATATATATAAATAACACTTCAATTTAAATATTTGTCAAATATTTTGCTTTCATCAAATAAAAAATGGAAATAAAAACAAGCTTATGGCCGGGCACGGTGGCTCACGCCTGTAATTCCAGCACTTTGGGAGGCCAAGGCGGGTGGATCACGAGGTCAGGAGATCGAGACCATCCTGCCTAACACGGTGAAACCCCGTCTCTACTATAAATACAAAAAAATAGCTGGGCGTGGCTAGCTGGGCATGGTGGCGGGCGCCTGTAGTCCCAGCCACTCGGGAGGCTGAGGCAGAAGAATGGCGTGAACCCAGAAGGCGGAGCTTGCAGTGAGCCGAGATCGCACCAATCCGCTCCAGCCTAGGAGACAGCCGCGAGACTCAGTCTCAAAAAAAAAAAGCTTATATTGTAGAGCTATTGTGAGGATTAAATGCAAAAAAAATGCATAACAAAGATTATGCATAGTGTCAATTTGGACCAATTTCTAGAAATCTAATTATTGACCAAAGGATATGACTATATATTCTTTCTGAGGCTGTTGAACGAATTACTAACTTCCAGAGTGTTCAGCTGGCAAAATAATAAAAACTGGCTGTCAATATCTTAAACAAAAAAACCCAATGCTGAAGTGATCACTTATTTTAAAAAGGGCAAAATATAATTGTCAGGCACAGTCTCTCAGAGCAGGGAAGACTGCTAATATTATAGAGGGCTTTGAGGAAGAGTGTAATTCAGTTACTGGTTGACTTCCAGAGGCGTAAGTGTATTGACGTCATTTGTAGAAATATGGTTCTTCAGGTGAGAATTTCTTTGATTAATCAACTTCCAGAAGTGTGTTCTTTGAAGTGAGTCTTTTTCTGATTAACTGACTTTAGGAAGTTAGGGTTATAACTATTTGGTTGACTTGCAAATGCATGTTCACTGAGAGGCAGAGCCATTAATTCTTCAACTTTGTGTAAAATCAGTTCTGATAGTTTCTGGAACTGTCATTGATTAAGCAGTTTTAAAACCACTTCTGGTGACTACTTGCTACCATAGCTACAGAAAAATATCAATCATTTCCTAGGAGCGTGGGGACATTTTATTCTCCAGCTATAGTTGAAATAACTTATGAGAAACAAATCACAGAGGAAATGATGGAAAATGCCAAGGGCTTTTCATGAGGAAGAGGGGGAAATAACTAGAAACTTGTTTTTAATGCAATCTTCTGCTTGAGAAATACTGTGTCAGTATCCAACAGTGAAACAGATGTGGAAAGGTAGTACCCATTGAAAAGAGGAGTAGAACTAGTATGGAAAGGTAAGCACATTTTATGTAAGTTAGTTAAATTGTTAAAGAAAACTTATTTCCTATTTTATTGTCAAGAAATTATATAATTATACATTTTGTGGGATCACAAATGTCTGCTTATTAAACATTTTAGTTCATAAGGCTGCTTTTCTTTTTTTCTTTTTTCTTTCTTTTTTTTTTTTTTTTTTTGAGACAGAGTTTGGCTCTGTCGCCCAGGCTGGAGTGCAGTGGCACAATCTCAGCTCACTGCAAGCTCCGCCTCCCGGGTTCACACCATTCTCCTGCCTCAGTCTCCTGAGTAGCTGGAACTAAAGGCGCCTGCCACCACGCCCGGCTAATTTTTCTATTTTCAGTAGAGACAGGGTTTCACCGAGTTAGCCAGGATGGTCTCGATCTCCTGACCTTGTGATCAGCCCACCTCGGCCTCCCAAAGTGCTGGGATTACAGGCGTGAGCCACTGTGCCTGACTAAGGCTGCTTTTCTCTAAATCCATGCTTACATAGATTAGTGATTATCTTTATTTTTTATTTTTGTTTTTTTGTTTCATTTTTTTGCATTTTCTCTCTCTTTAATATAAATTGTGTTCTTACTTGCTTATATTCCATTCTAGAATGGCTTCTAGTCTCCTCCCAGAAGGCTGACCCTGCCAGTTCTAAATTTTTTTCTGACTCTCATCCTTATGAATTTTGCTCTCCTCCATAGTCAACAATTTTGTACGCCTCCTTTTCTTTTTTTAAATGACATTCAGTTTCTGAAATATTGGCTTCTCTCATTATACTTCCACCCCCATTCTTCCACCATGCAAAAAATAACTCTTCCTCTCTCTTCTTTTGGCTAAACTTTCCAAAAAGATGTATAATTTTTTATTTTTGAAAAATGTGTTAGTGACATTCGTCCTGGTTAACTTATTCCAAATAATGTCTCTATCTTGCATTCTGTCTTACTGTTCTACAACCTATTCCAGCACCATCAACAGATGACTCATTTCAGCCTGACCTCATGAAAAGAGCTTGCATTCTAGGTTCAGACAGAATAACAAGAGACTCCTATTTTTACCATTTGCTGGCTGACATAATCTTACGTGAGTAATTTAAGCTATAGGGGTCTCACCTCCTTTATCTGTAAAATAGGAATTCTAGTACATGGGATGGTAATGATGATGTAAAGAAATCATGTATAGAAAACATATAAATAGCATACTCTTTCTACCCAGGAGGAGCTACATAATTGTTAAATCTTGTGTTTATTTCTTATTATCTCTTACTATGTTGACTGTTCTTCCAAATAGCATAACCAAAAGATCCATGAGGCCTAATGTCAAAAGCTCAATGTCTTTGTCGTCTTATGAGGCAAGTCAGTTTATCTTATCTTGTTCATTTAGGGATAAGAATAATTCCTTCTCTACCTTAATTACATTGTGGCAATGGCAAATTGAAATGTGATATTGATTACAGAAGTACTTAATCATTATAATAACAATAACTGTTAGCATTTTAAAATCTGGTATTGTCTATGTGTAAGTCACTGTGTCGGCACTTAATAAATGTAAGCTCAGTCTTTACAATTATCTAACAGGGATTAATATTATTTCTAATGTTTATGTGAGGAAACTACAGCTCGGCAAGATGAAGTCGTTGGGTCAAGGATACATAGGTAGGAGGGAACAGGGCTAGAATTGAAGTCTTCTGAACCTCCACCTGCACCCTCAGAGCTCCATGCAACAGTGAATAATCAAATACATTCGGTTTCCTTTCATTAAAAATGCTACTTGGCCACTGCTTGAACCATGATCCATTACTACCCAGCTCATTTTCAAAGGATCCTGTTAACTCTCCTAAAAGCATTTTAGAGCTAGATCCTGCCTTCGTTTATTTTCATTATAGCTGCTTTCTTTTCTATGTCATTAATTCATGCTTCTCTTTTGTAATTTTACTGTCAGGTTCTCCACCAAGTGCTCTAGGGAATTAAAAACACATGCACACAATATTTAAGCTTTTCAGCGAGTGAAGGTTGACCTCAATTCCTGTTTTTCCTCCCTCTTTGTGCTGTCTTCAGGGTTGATATGCCTCCCTCCTCTTCTACCCCCAACAGTGCTTAAGCCTCTCTCATGTCGGCGCAGGTTAAAACTCGTCCACAGCCTCTGTATGTTTCATTAGTCTGTTTTACAGTGCTCTAAAGGACTACCTGAGATAGGGTAATTGATGAAGAAAAGAAATTTATGGTACGGCAGGCTGTACAAGAACCATGGCACCAGTATCTGCTCAGCTTCTTGTGAGGTCTCAGGAAGCTTTTATTCATGGAGGAAGGCAAGGAGAGCCAGTGTGTCACATGGCAAAAGAGGGAGCAAGCAAGAAGAAAGGGTGCTGGGCTGTTTTAAACAACCAGCTCTAGAGCAAGAAGTCACACATTACTGCCAGGAAGGCACCAAACAGTTCATGAGAGATCTGCCCCCATAACCAAAATACCTCCCTTCAGGCCCCACCTCCAACAAGATGTCATTCTTTGCTTCCCTAAAGTTCTTAGGTCTTCAAAGCACTCACTCAACAAAGCAGAAAACTATTTATACCATAGTTTTGCTATTCTGTAGATCCAGGACATATTGCAAATTATCAATTACATGCAATGAGTTGTTAGACCTCAGTGCATTTTAAGGCAAAGGATTCTCTGCCTCTGCGTCAGACTAAGAGATTGAGTTGGTCTTTATATACACAGGTTTGTAAATTCAAACTACACTTTAATTCATGTTATTTACTATTATAAACATACTTATTTCACCTAAATACGTTCAATGGAGGTAGAGGCAATATCATTTCTGTATTCTTTAACTTCCCTGTGGAGATTATAGCATGGCCAGGCAGTGAATGAGAAATATAAAGTGATGATTAAAATGGAAATGAGCCATCTGTAATAATATTAAATAATTGAGCAGAAAATTTCAATCTAAGTGTCAAGGCTTATCAACCAAAATAATTCATGGAAAACTATTATTAAGAATGGTTTCAGGTTATTATTGGTCTGAGGATTAATAATTTCTTTTGTTAAAAACTACTGTTTTTTTAAACATTTATTTGAGGTCCGGGGTACACGTGCAGGTTTGTTAGATAGGTAAATTGCATGTCTCAGGGGTTTGATGGACAGATTATTTCTTTACCTAAGTAATAAGCAGAGTATCCAATAGGTAGTTTTTCAATCCTCACCCTCCTCCTATCTTCCACCCTCAAGTAGGCCCCAGTGGCTGGCTTTTGTTCCCTTCTTTGTGTACATGTGTACTCAGTGTTTAGCTCCCACTTATAAGTGAGAATACATGATACTTAGTTTCTTGTTTTTGCATTAGTTTCTTAGGACAATAGCTTTCAATTCCATCCATGTTGCTGCTAAGTACGTAATCTCATTCTTTTTTATGGCTGCATAGTATTCCATGTTGCATATGTACCACATTTTCTTTATCCATTCTATCATTGATGGGCTTTTAGGTTTATTCCATGTCTTTGGTATTGTGAATAGTGCTGCAGTGAACATACCTGTGCATGTGTCTTTATGGTAGAATTATTTATCTTTGTTTAGTTATATATCCAATAATGGGATTGCTGGGCTTAATGGTAATTTTAAGTTCTTTGAGAAATCCCCAAACTGCTTTCAATAATGGCTGAACTAATTTACATTCCCATCAGCAGTGTATAAGTGTTCTTTCTCCTCAAACTTGCCAGCATCTGTTATTTTTTGACTTTTTAATAGCAGCCATTCTGATTGGTATGAGATGGTATCTCATGGTGGTTTTAATTTGCATTTCTCTAATGTGATGTTGAGCATTTTTTCATATGCTTATTGGCCATGTGTATGTCTTCTTTTGAAAAGTCTATGTTCATGTCCTTTGCCCACTTTTAAAGGGGTTGTTTATTTTTTGCCTGTTAATTTGTTTAAGTTCTTATAGATTCTGGATATTAGACCTTTATCAGATAAATACTTTTTAAATATTTTTCTCCTATTCTATAGATTTTATGTTTACTCTGTTGATAGTTTCTTTTGCTGTGTAGAAGCTCTTTATTTTAATTAGATTCCACTTGTCAATTTTTGAAACTACTCTTTTAAAAAAGAAAATTGTAAAGAGCTTTTTAAGCCAAATTTAACAAGCAATAAACTTTTAAAATTAACAGATTCAACTACCTAATTATCAAAACTTCAGTATAACAAAAAAAGATACTATAAACAAAATTAGTTTTGTCTTTAAATTTAAAAACCTGGGAGAAAATATTCCCCCCAAAATTAGACAAAGGCTTAATTTTGTAATATGTAAAGAGTGTTCACAAATTAATTATCCAAAATGCCATAATAAAAGAGGCAAATAAAGTATGAATAGTCATTTCACAAAGGAAATAAAAATTATCCCAATAAAGACAATAATGTCCAACCTTACCAATTAATGACCTGACAAATGCAATTTTGTGGTCTAATGGGTCACTTTTTCATTTGTACTGTATTAAATAGTTCATAACATTCATCGTTATTAAGTGTTGTGGAAAATTTGATTCCAGGTGAAGCAAGTTGGGCCCTTTTGGATAACATACTGGTATGTTCATAAATTTGGTAATACTTACAAAAATTTTAAAAACATATATTGTTTGACCCAGTAATTCTACCTGTGGTAATTTATTCATCAAAAACACTTGTATGCACCACTAAGAAGCCTTCACCAAAATGTTTATTGCAAATTTGGAATGACAAAGTATTAAAAATAATCAAAATGTCCATCAATAGGAGAAAAGTAAAATATATAATAATATATTCTTACCAATCAGTGCTAAGCAACCATTGAAAATAACTTGGTGAATATATAAAGACAGATTAAAATATCAAACTAAAGGGCCAGGCACAGTGGCTCACACCTGTAATTCCAGCACTTTGAAAGGCTGAGTAGGAAGGATCTCTCGAGTCCAGGAGTTCAAGATCAGCCTGCGCAACATGGTGAAACATCTCCACAAAAAAATACAAATAGCCACCGGGTGTGGTGGCTCATGCCTGTAATTCCAGCACTTTGGGAGGCCGAGGCGGGCAGATCACAAGATCAGGAGATCGAGACCATCCTGGCTAACACTGTGAAACCCCGTCTCTACTAAAAATACAAAAAAAAAAAAATAGCTGGGCGTGGTGGCGGGCGCCTGTAGTCCCAGCTACTGGGGAGGCTGAGGCAGGAGAATGGCATGAACCTGGGAGGCGGAGCCTGCAGTGAGCCGAGATCACGCCACTGCACTCCAGCCTGGGCGAGAGAATGAGACTCTGTCTCAAAAAAAAAAAAAAAAAAAAAACAGCCAGCCATGGTGGCATGTGCCTGTGGTCCCAGCTATCCAGGAGGCAGAGGTGGGAGAAGGTCACCTAAGCCCAGAAAGTTCGAGGCTGAAGTAAGTTGCAATTGTGCCACTGCACTCCAACTTGGGTGACAGAGTGAGACCCTGTCTCAAAAAATAAAAATAAAAAATAAAACAGCTTCAAACTATTCACTATAAAAAGCAAGTCTCAGAATAAAATAAACAGAAGAGTCTCAATTTTCTCTTAAAAATCATATATATGTATAAATATATCTAAATATATACAAATATGTATAAAGTTTTGAAAAAGTTCTAAAAGGATATATGACACACTGAAACAAAAGTGGTTACCTCTTGGGGAAGAGAATGGGTTGAAAGAGTGGCAATTGGTATTAATTTGGTATTTAGTATTAAAATTTGGTATTAATTATTTTATATACACTTGAATTATTTACATTTTAATAATAAAAATATATTCTTCTATTACTTTTATAGTTCTTATAAGTCATGCAAATACAGGTAGTATAACTGAAGTGAGTAAATGTTTTCAGAAAAGATTTGATGAATTATCAGTCAATTAGTGATAGTGTTCTGAAGGGTGGGCATTTTTGAACATTTTTCCTGTTATGCCTTGAATTTTTTAATTAAATTTCAAAAAAATTAATTTTACCACAGTTGTAGGGCTTAGCTTTGGCTAGAATCAAAATTTTATATAAATTAGACGTCAGTTGGAAACAAATAATCAGAACCTCCTCAATAAAACAACATTGGGAGGTGGGAGAGGGGGTACGAATCTCAGCATGGTTTTTGGGAGATAAATTTTTTAACTTCATATTTGAAAAGTACTTTTTATTTGACAAGTAAAAAGAAAAAGAATCTTAGACAAGGCAGTATGAGAAAAATTAATTTTAAAAATAAATTTAAGAAAGGAAAATAAGTTAAAATTTGACTTTCTCTGCTATGAGAGATAGTTGTTATGTAATTTTATAAATATTATAAGAAACTTCACCTGTCTTCATGTATTAAATAAGATGGAGTAAAAATGTAACCTGGTGTGAATGCTAATGTCACATTAATAATGCCATTAGTTATATTCTCTCCCCACCATCATCTTGAATGTCTCAGTGACACAATAACATGGGCTCCATTTAGTGCTTTAAAAATTAAATAAACTCCCATCCTTTTTTGAAAATATCTCTCTAAAAAGCAGAGACATTGTTCTTGGACATTAAAGAAATTCTGTAGATTAACTGCAATTCATGAGCCTGAGTGAAACTTTCAAGCACTTTGATCATTGCTATAATTATGAATATCCAACCTGTTTTTACATATTATTTTTAAAGGATACAAAAGTAATTCTTTTTCCTCCTTCAATATAATACAGTAAAATTTGTTTTCTTTGACACAATTTTAATTGAACTACATACACATGTTTTCCAACTTAGTTTGGCAATAGAAAAAGTAATCATTATTCTTCTGACTCATTCTAAAACTCTTACAATGTGCGAGGAAACTCTTGGAGCTTTGCTTTTCTCTTTACTGTGGCAGTGCAAACTTATTGCTTGCTACTCTGCAGCTATTTCTGAACTCAAGTTATTTTAGAAATTCTTCAAAATTTAACGTTTTCTCCTGATCCTTTTTGAGGAATCAGTACACCATAGTGGTCGTCCCTGCTTATAAGACAGGGTTAATAATATTACCACCTACACTGTTGGTTTGAGAATGACACAAGATGGTGTGTATTTGTTATGTGCAGGACCCACTACCTGGCTTGTATGGAGAAGCCCTTTCTAAATAAGTACTGCTAGCATTATTTTTTCTTCTATGAGTTCCTATTTCTCTTTTACTCTAAATTATCATCACAATAGGCTATACATTATTTATTTTCCAAAATAAATGTTATGGTAACTGCCTGGATG
The DNA here is from genome assembly GCF_028858775.2 of Pan troglodytes. Classification (NCBI taxonomy): domain Eukaryota; kingdom Metazoa; phylum Chordata; class Mammalia; order Primates; family Hominidae; genus Pan; species Pan troglodytes. Next base: position 108,079,940 of record NC_072403.2, read on the forward strand.
AAGAAAAGTGAAAAAAAAATAGAACATATTATGAATGACTATTTCTGAAAATTCAACTATCTAGCATTGTACAAATAACACCTTGACGAGTAGCTTGATTTTTCTCATTTTCAACTTATTTTTTCTTTCCTTCTCTTTCCATATTTATATTGTGAGTGGTTGCCAGCACTGACCAATGCAGTTATCCAGACTACAAATGTAGTGTTGTCATACTCCTCCAAACACACACATACACACGAACACACACACCTTTGTTTCAAATCGTCAACCTTAATCATAATTGTTTAAGCAAAAGGAGGAAGGCAGGCTACAAATCCCTATCTCTGAGAAGAAAGTTTTATAGACAGCTTATTCGCATTCTACTGCTTCTAGACCTTCAGAGGAAATATGTGCTTGTTCCATAACCTCAGAATGCTTTAGGGAATCCCAGCTTCCACGTTCATTCAGTGATTCTTCTGGGAGTCATTCTCATAAGTACCCCAAAGAAATTGAGATTGAGAAAAGATTTCCTATAACTTTGCAGACATTATGGAAACCAAAAGAAGTATCCTTTTTTTCTTCACCTGGTATACAACAAATTTATTGCCTCTTCTCAAATAAGTAAACCATTTCTCTAACATGTGGAGAGGAATTAGGGAAGGGGAGGTGATCTAAAATTTACTAAATTGCCTAAAACATGTCAGTAAATTACAAGAGTTATTTTTTCCTATCATCACAGTTCTATGAAGAGGATATTATAGTCTTCATTTCTCATATGAACGAGTCTCAGAGAAGTTAAAGATTTTCCTGAGTCCCAGCATGAAATGCAGAAGATGCAAATGGTGCCATTTATCAATTGCATTTCTTCCTGTCTCTCTACAAAATGCCCACGTTACCCATGATACATTGTGTTTTCTCATCCTAACATTTACATCACTAGATATTGGAACAAATTCAAAAGTCATTTGTTTTTGATATTATTTGTTTTTTTAATAAATGCTAATACTTTATGGGAGATAGGAATTCTTTTCCACTCCATGAAAGTTTTTATTAGTACTCAACATCATTCCAGAAAACTGACCGAAAAACAAAGGTTGAAAGAACATATGTGCCTGCTGTTCCATTTCTAAAAGGCTTTATAAGCTGCTCCTGAAAATGATCAAAATGTCAGTGTTTCTGCCCCCAGTAGAACGCATCCTCTCTGGTTTCAGCTGCAGGTTAGTCATTACTGTGTGTAAGCATGCATTCCACAGCAGAATCATGAGGGTTTGGATAATAGAGGAAGGTTAATTAGACTGTAGTAAGTACATAATATAGAGGAATATTTTTCTTCACAAAAAAGCTGAAAATTGTCCCTGGACTGACACCAAAAGAGAAAGGGCGACAGTTTTGGGGGACTTGTTAGCACTAAGCTACATACATTTTGCCAGACATTTATAGGTACTCAACTTTATTATGCTTTGTTATCTTCTGTTTTTGGTGATTTAGACACACTCATTCTTTATATGAGAAAATATTTTATAATGTGTTTTGATATACTGTAATGTAATTTGTGCTAAAATGTAAAAAGCATGTAACAGTTCCTATAAGCTTTCCTAAAACATTTATGAAGTATAATTGCCCAAGCAAAAAAACTATTTGCAGACTTTTAGTCTAACATTCAAAGCAAATATACAAAAAGCATATTATTCTGTTCACTTCAGAGGACTTTATGTATCTATAGCCATTTATTTATTTATTTATTTATTTATTATTTCAATAGGTTTTGGGGAACAGATGGTGTTTGGTTACATGGATATGTTCTTTAGTGGTGGTTTCTGAGATCTTGTTGCATCCATCACCTGAGTAGTGTACACTGTACCCAATGTGTAGTCTTTTATCCCTCATCCCCCTCCCACCCTTTCCCTGGAGTCCCCAGAGCACTTTTTAAAAAATAATAATAATAACAATATTCTTGTCTTTTAGGGAAGGTATGGACCATTTGTATGCGTTTGTACTGGGTAATAATATAAAATGCATTTCTTACTGTGGGTCTAAACTAAATGTCATTGCCAAAAAAGGAAAAAAATAGCCCTAGAAAGGTGGAACTTTTAAGAAATTTTCCATAACCAGAAGCCACTTCTGTGGTGCTTCACTTACATCACTGAAAGCAGCTAGGAGTAGAATACAGGGATGAAGTAAAACCAAAAAAAGGAAAACAGTAGAGAAATCATTGTGAACATCTGAGTAATCAATTGGTTATTTTTTGAATAGTAAGACAGATCTTATAATTCAGCTAATAAATATTGGGTTCAGACCTCAGCTCTACAACTGGTTGGTTAGGGAACCCTGACCAAAATTATTTAACCACACTAGGTTCCACATTCTCATCTATAAAATGAGGATGAAACTACCCTCTGTCTCCTCAGGCAGTTAATTAAATTAAGGTGTGTAATTCATGCATTGAACTTACTGCCACACATGGAATAAATTTTCAGTAATTGTAAACTATTCGGTTAACACCTCTCCTGGAGGGATTACAAAGTGTTAATTTACAGACTAACCTAAAGTGTTTTTGTTTTGCATGTTTGTATAGTATACTTTGCTAAAATTACTTGCTAAATTAGTAGACTTTCAAGTAAATAATAAATTTTGCTTTTTATCTTCAAAGATATATTATTTATTTGTAAGGTCTTATGATTTTCTAACTATCGAATGAGGATAGTTTCACTTTGTTTAATGTTTTACTATAGGATGTTAATAGTTAAGGTAAGTAGGCATAATTTTTTTAATGATTTCAAAGAGATATCCTTAAGTACTTGTTTTTTTGACTCCTAAGTATAGAAGCCCACAAAATATGATGACAAGGTTTTCAGACACATGAGTTTGGGAATGAGTTAAATGAGAAAAATAAAGAGAAGATATGTGAACAAATAGAAAAAAATTAATAAAATAGTTTTCTGTTGTAGAATTAATACATGTTCATTATAAAAATTTAGGTAATAGCCGAAGATAAATAGAATAATATTACTATTTAGATGTATATGTTTCAAATGCATTTGCTGTGCACATATACAGCTAATAACATTTTTTTCACAAAATGAAATCATACCATACATGATTTTATAACTTCCTTTTGTCCTGTGACTATATCATGGATGTTTTCTATGTCAACACATATAAGTCAATAATGCTGTTTTTAAGAGCAGTATAATATTCCATTCTTTGTTTGGATCATAGTTTTTTAACCAATTACTTATTCAGGAACATTTATCATATCTGATATTTAGAAATTGCAAACAATGCTCTATTGTTTTATAAAACTCTCTGTGTCCTTCTCCAAATATTTCAATATGATAAATTTCTCCTTCAGTTCATAAAAGTAATCACCAATTACTGAATGCCATTTGACAATTACAGTGTTAAAATTTTATATACACTATTTCATGGGATTATTACAATAATTATTACAATAATCCCACGAAACAGATACATCATTAACTACATTTTACCAGATAGTGCAACTGAAAATTAATAAAGTTGAATAATTTGCCAAAAGTCCGCAGAAAGCAGGAATTATAACCAGGAACAACTGATTCCAAAACTCATGTGTATAACCACTACACTATACTACTTCTCTCGTGTAGTATAGTTTGAATATTTTAATTTTTTATTAGTCTTACTTAGTTTCCAGATAATTTAAATTATTTTTTGATGAATAATAGAAATTCTACTTTGCAGGACCAACTTCAATGTATTTGTCCTCGTTCCCCCATGAATTGTCTAATATGTAAACTTGTCAAGTAGCTGCATGACACATTCAAATTACCTGGCATTTCAAAAAGGTGCAGGTTGCTGTATTGCTTCATTGCAAAGTTAAGGAGTAACATGTTGCTTGGAAAGAAAATTACTCTTTCAATGACTTTATTGAATGTCACATAATGTGAATGGGAGACAATGTGGAAGATAAATTATCATGTGTATTATGGATGATATTTTTTTCTATACAATATTACAAAAGCTGAGGTGTGTATAGTATAATCAAATGTTAGTATATGTACAGTACATACTTATCTATAAACACACACATACATGAGGGACATTTGGTTCACCAAAAATTTGTGCCAGTAGAGATATTTCTTTAGTTACTGCTTATTATTATTTTGAACAATATTGTAGCCTCAGACAATGTCCTATTGGAATTAGAAATGAATGAGCACCACTTATTGGGCCCAAGGGAAAGGTGTTAAAGAAGGAATGGCAAGGTTTGCACCTTAGTGCCAATACTCAAACTGCTTTAGGCTGGAAACCAGTTGGCCAGCCAATTTAATTATTCTTCACCATGATTCAACATAAAAGGAAATAATGAGCATTGGGAATATAATAATATTATGGATGCTAAGTATACTGCATAAAGACATGCACAGCAAATGCAAAACTGCCGGTTTCTGGAAAAAAAAGGTACCGGGGGACAAAGAAGTGGGAGGCGAGTTGCTGTTCAATGGGTATAAAGTTTCTGTTATAGAAGATGAATGAGTTCTAAATATTTGGTGTACAACATTGTGCTAATAGTGAACAAATACTGTATTGTGTACTTAAACATTTGATAAAGGTTAGATCTTATTACATGTTCTTACCACAATTTTTTAAAAATGTAAAGTAGAAGGAAAGGTGCTTTTGAAATAAGAAAGTGGGAAACAAACATTTCTCTCCAAGACCAACACTGTCATCTCTGTGATTTCAAGTGGCTTTCTCAAGCAGCATATCTTAGTGATATATTCGATATCTAGTATAGCCTGAATCAATTACCCATTGCCAAAGAAATGACTTTTCTGAGATGAAGGTAATAGACTTCCTTAGCAAGATCAAAAGGAAATCATGTAAAAGAGCTGATGGCTTATAGATTGACTTTTTCCAATCCTTAATGATTGCCTTTATCTCCTACTTGCCTGAGAAATATATTGATGGGGTATCAGTGGGCATATTTTAAAATCACATCCATATATTGCATTAGATCATTAAGAAATGCATTTGAGGAAAATGTCACCAAGAGTAATTAGAAAGTCATTTGTCTTGACTTCCTCATACTTGAGTGAGTAGAATAATTTAACCTTTTAGCTTTGAGCATGATAAGTTGATATGTGATGGGGCACCAAAAGTTAGATTCGATGAGAAATATCTCAGTATTCAAAACTATCTAAGAGGTTCTGAATGCTTCCTGAAAATCTTGACAGATACAATTAAAAGTTTTGACTCAATTTTACTAAGAAATGAACTCATTATGCTTAGGTCAGATATAAACAGCATCATCCTTCTTGCAGTTATGAGCTAATTTATGTTTATTATATTTTATCTTTATATTTTAGTTATAATAAACATTTTAATGTACCTAACATTGGCAATCCTTTTGAATACTATGTATCCATTGAGTGATCAGCAGATACAGAAAGACTTATATCATGCTTAGGAATATCTTCTTCACAGCATTTGTATGTTATCACAATGCTTTTTATGCACAGAAGAGAGCAAATTTTATTCCAAAGAAATGTAGTCATAAGTGTGGTAAAGCTCTGTGTTTGAGAGGGTAGCAGCATTGTGGGATTTAAAACAATAGCAGAAAAAAAAATAACTGCGAGGCTACTCTCAAACCAAATGCCATTCTCAAACAAATTTCACAAATAACAAATTTGATATAACTTTTAGTATCCCTTAAGAATATCAACTTTTAATGACTTATGAATCAGACTTGATATTTACAGCATGCAGACTGCATTCCCCCAAATAGAATAGGATACGAGAAAATGGAAACCTTTAGACAGAATTTATAAATCTTTGACATTTACCTTTTCTTGTCTTCTATATACATATCAAATAAAAATTTAGATTCATGGTTATCTGAGATCTGTCAGCAAATATTTATCAAGAACTTATTAATTCCAGGCATATTATGAGGTGCTGTAAGGCATGGAAACCATGAGACACAACAGTGAAGTGTTTTAAAAAGCAAAAGAATGGGAGCCTACCAAAAGAAAAAAATATGAGCCAACCAAAAGAGCCCCCAATGGCCAATTTTGAGTAACGCATAAAGGAGTAATTTGATAAACAAAATAAATATTGCAGTATTATATTATACTCCAGTGTAGAGAATGAATATCCATGAGTGCATAGTTATATAAATAAATGATTAAATACATAAATGAGGGAGAAAGGCCGATGTGTCATACAGAAGAATTCCCAACAAGTTATGTGGATACTTCACCCTCAAGTAGAAGCATAAATTCCAAGTCCATAATTGTGAGCTGCACATAATAACCTCCTCCCAAATACTACAGTATAGAAATGGAGAAAAAGAGGAACTTTACAGTGGAGAAACCTGATAAACATTGCCTCAGCAAGGTGATAACACTTAACATCAAGAGTGGTAAGTTGTATTAACAGCCAATAATAACTTGATATGATGTGATGAGAATGACATTTCACCTATTTTTTTCTAGCAAAATAAAACAGAGGGAAAAAGAAAAACTAAGAAAATAAGTAAAAAAGAAAATATGAATAAAATATTGGGTTTAGTGAATAATAATATATTAATATTGACTCATTAGTTTTGATGAAAGAACCATAGAATACTATGGTTAAAAAAGAAGTTAAAAATAGAGGGAACTGGATTTGGAACATACAACAACTTTCTCTACTCTCTCTGTAAATTTCCTGTACATCTAAAACTATTCTGAAATTAAGAGTTTATTTAAAAGTTACATATTAAGGGATACCTGAAGGTTTAGTCTAAGAGGGCATGTGGAACATCCCACTTATGACTAAAAGTAGGCAAACCTGTCTCTATGTGCTTATAACTGCTCATCTGTTGAATTGCTGGATTGTTCTGTGTTTATTATTTTGATGGACATTGTACATACTCTCCCATATTCATATTGCTTCTTTCAGTGACAAGCTACTAAAAGGCATAAACCCTAGTTCTGAGTTACTCATGCCCTCTCTTGATTAAAAAATAGGGCAGCAATGGTTTTCCAATACAGAGCTGGGTTTTCTATATCTTTGGAGAAAATGACTTTGTAAACAAAGAAAGAGGAATTGTAAGTCTTTGGATGAATGAGTCAGGATGATCTTAGCAAAGGTAAGGGCAATTTTTGCTTGGTTTTTATTTTTTACTCTTTCTTTTATGCACTTCTATTTTTTTCTTTGTTTTACTGTAAAAATAGATCAGGACGCTGACAAAGAAAAATTATGGCTTTCCAAAAAAGGATATGTGCAGGAATATTCTTGAATAAAAGAGCACAAGCACCTATGTGTTCCTTGCTTTTTTTTTTTTTTTGACACTTCAATTTTGCAGGGAAAGTGAAATTAAAAATGGCACTTCTTCATGCAAAAAAGAGAGCAAAAGCTCTTAGCACAGATGGTTAGCAACAAGGTTGAGGACACAATTAACAGTCTGAAATTATATCATTGTATAGTCTGTCAGCAACTTCGAAGCTGGGCAGCAGCATCCAGGACTTAATTGGCTTTATTAATAAGGCATCCTTTCATTTCCTTTCTGTCTAACTCTTATGTCACTTGTCACCATAACAGATTTTTTTTTAAGTATCTGCAAATGAATTTGATCCCAAAAGCTTATCTTTTCTGCAGCATGTGTTATTTCTTTTAAAATAGAAGTTTCTCTTGAACTTCTACTTAAACTTAGTATGGAGCTTTCAGGTAAAACTCTCAAACAAAAAGTGTTTGACACCAGCAAGGCAGAGATCACCCTTTTGGAAAAATATATCAACTACTTATTGATTGCCTTAAATACAGATAATGCAAATCTCAATTTAATCTCCATGTTTTAAAAAAAATGACCAGCAGATAGAAATTAACATTACAGGTGTATATTGGTCCATTTTCATACTGCTATGAAGAAACACCAGAGACTGGGTAATTTATAAGGAGAAAGCAAGTTAGTTACTTCCTAGATAAAATGGGGGTACAGGCATTGTGTAAATATACCTGTTCCAAGTGGGAGAAAATGGCCAAAATGAAGGGCCTGCAGGCCCCATGCAATTCTGAAATTCAACAGGGCAGTCAAATCTTAAAGCTTTGAAAGACCTCCTTTGACTCCATGTCTCAAATCCAGGTCATGCTGATGCAAGAGGTGAGTTCCCACGGTCTTGGGAAGCTCTGCCCCTGTGTCTTTGCAGGGTACAGATCCCTCCTGGCTGTTTTCATGCTCTGGTGTTCAGTGCCTGCAGCTTTTCCAGTCACATGGTGCAAGCTGTTCGTATATCTATTATTCTGCAGTCTGGAGGACGGTGGCCTCCTTCTCACAGCTCCACTAGGCAGTGCCCCAGTGGGGACACTCTGTGTGGGGGTTCTCACCCCACATTTTCCTTCTGCATCATCCTAGCAGAGGTTCTCCATGACCCTCCGCCCCTGCAGCAAACTTCTGCCTGGACATCCAGGCATTTCCATACATCCTCTGAAATCTAGTTGGAGGTTCCCAACCCTCAATTCTTGACTTCTGTGCACCCACAGGCTCAACACCATGTGTAAGCTGCCAAGGTTTGGAGCTTGCACCCTCTGAAGCAACAGCCTGAGTTGTACAGTGGCCCCTTTTAACCATGGCTGGAGCTGAAGCAGCTGAGATGCAGGGGGCACCATGTCCTGAGGCTGCATAGAGTGGGGCCTCCATGCCTGTGATTGGGATGGGCTGCTGTGAAGGTCTCTGACATGCCCTGAAGACATTTGTCCATTGTCTTGGTGATTAATATTTGGCTTCTCATTACTTATGCAAATTTATACAGCTAGCTTGAATTTCTACCCCCAAAATGGGGTTTTCTTTTCTATCACATTATCAGGCTGCAAATTTTTCAAACTTTTATACTCTACTTCCTCTTGCATGCTTTGCCACCTAGAAATTTCTTCCTCCAGATACCCTAAATTATCTCTCTTAAGTTCAAAGTTTTACAGATCTGTAGAGCAGGGGCAAAATACCACCAGTATCTTTGCATAGCAAGAATGACCTTTACTCCAGTTCCCAATGAGTTCCTCATCTCCATATGACACCACCGCAGCCTGGACTTTATTGTCCATATCACTATTCAGCATTTTGGCCAAAGCCATTTAAGTCTCTAGGAAGTCTCAAACTTTCCCACATCTTACTGTCTTCTGAGCCTTCCAAGTCTATAGGACGTTACAAACTTTCCAACATCTTCCTGTCTTCTTCTGAGACCTCCAAACTATTCCAACCCTGCCTGTTGCCCAGTTCCAAAGTCGCTTCCACATTTTCAGGTATCTTTATAGCAGCACCTGTAGCAGTAAACTGGTACCAATTTACTGTATTAGTCCATTTTCACACTGCTATGAAGAAATACCTGAGACAGGGCAATTTATAAAGAAAAAGAGGTTTAATCGACTTACAGTTCCACATGGCTGGGGAGGCCTTACAAACATGGCAGAAGGTGAAGGAGGAGCAAAGGCACATCTTACATGGTGGCAGGCAAAAGAACGTATGCAAGAGAACTGCCCTTTATAAAACCATCAGATCTCATGAGACTTATTTGCTGTCACAAGAACAACACAGGAAAACCCATCCTTATGATTCAATTACCTCAGTTACCTCCTACTGCGTCCCCCTCATGACATGCTGAGATTATGATCTACTCTCACCACTGAGAATATTCATATTCTTCAATCATAATGTTCAAATATCTAAAGTATGTCATGCATTACATACCTAAAATCTTCACAGAAATGCAGTTACATTTGAATGATAAACATTTGTTTTATGTTATATTGACCTTAGAACTAGGTAATAATTAAAACAAACACTTCAGTTTCTGGGTTGTAAAGAGGAGTTTTGATAGAATATTCAATTTTTGCTAAATATAGCCAGACATGGGATTGTTTTCATTTCTTTGACTAAAATTAATGAGATTTTTGAAATTATCTCAAAGGCATTATGTTTGTGACAAGTTATCTATAACACAATATGGAAGCTATCCTTTAATGATAAGTTTCTTCTGAAATGTATTTTTATTACTGTTTTTATACTTTTACAATATTAATCTTAATGATAAAATCTAGACAGAATATATAGGCTTTTGTATCATTTTTCCAAAGTTTGGAATACTACTAGTTATCAGAGATTTTTATTAGCTATTCTATGAATAAAGAAAAAGCATTCCACAATCAAATAAGTTTCAGAAATGTTTCCTATTACAGTCCTCTCTGTATCTTTCTATTAGCACACAAAATGTTTTGGTAAGTCCTGTAAAAAAGACTCTGAATCAGGTGAGATGCAGGAGAATGAAAAGCCTCAAGGGAGAATGAGGAAATTAAAGCAAGAAAGTGGAGGGGTCCAGGGGGATCAGAGAAGCTGGGGTTTAGGTCAAAAGAGAGGAAGGCGGAGCAGCATAGCAGTCTAAGGCTGAACAGAAAGGAGAAGGCAGATATTCACAGACGCTTGCACTTTGTGTAATGAGCTAGAACAGTGGGAATAGAAAATATAATGAATTAACTCACTTCAAAATTTTAAAGAGAACTCAAGAATTATGTTGCAAGCTGAGAATCCAGGGATTGTGGGAGATCTGGGGAATGTGACCGTGATAAGCCAGTCCTTGCTAGGGCTGATCCCACTGGCACGCTACTACTTCTCCAGATTCTGGCTGTTGCCTTTGAGATTTTCCTAGCTAAGGTTTGCCTACTTTTCTTGACTACAGTTTAAAATTTCTCTCTTCTTGTCTGCTGTGTACTCATCTTCCAATTCTAATTTTATCTCTTCTCCATTTTACATCCCAGCCTTCTGAAGTGATTACTTAGTCCAAACACACCTATAAAATATGTGTATATTGGTGAAAATACATTTTAATGGCAGTATCAGGAGTAAGACCAACAGCTTACACACTGGGATGTTTTGCTCGTGAATATTGCTAAGAAACTGTACAATTCTTTTAAAACCTAATAATTTCAGAGGTTGAACAGGGTATAGAAATATGGCAAAGAAAATCAATCCCATTTAAATTTTCTAGTCCTAAGGCAAATTTCTAGGTCCTGAAGGTCATCAGTACAGCTGCTTCTTGTATTAACAAGTGATAAGTGATACTAAAGATAAGAGTAATCTCATATCTTGAGAAATACTCAATTTTATTCCTTCTGGCTATAAATGGAAAAAAAAATGAAGCACAATCCAGTTATGAATACTGGTCTGGGCCAGCAGAGGTCTGGGCTATGTCAGTGTCAGATCTAAAGTGGTAACTGGAGAGACAATGCTGGTGCATCTTGCCAAAAGTGAACAAGAGGCCAAATACCAGAAGATCTATAAAAGAAGAAAATGATCAGAATCCGGACAGACTTCAATGAAGTGCTATTCAAAGGTTCATCATTAACTAAGATAGCACAACTAAGTGAATCTGATCCTACATCAGAGGCTGTCTCTTCACTCTCTTTTGTGTGTGTCCCACCCCCACCTAAGAAGTTCATTTTTTTCTGTATGCAGATCTATTATGAGGTCAGTATTGCAGGTTGTTAACAAAATTTTCTGAGAGAAATAGGTAATAGAAGGATCATGATATATTATTTTGTTTATGCTTAAAAATATTTTTTAAATTATAAGGAGTAGTATTTATATGCAAACACTTTTGGACACTGCATTTTATGCTAATATAGGTTTCTTATTTTTTTAACCCAAGAAAGAGCATAGTTATAGTGGAGAATATACATAGGATTATCAAGATTTTATTATAATTATAAAATAAAGTCATAGCAACATATAATTTTAAAAACTATTTTTATGTAGATTATATCATGGGTATCTTCATAAAAGCCTGTGGTTTTGATAAGGTAGATATTTTGTCTACATTTCAGAAATAAAGAGAAATAAAATCTTAGTGAACTTTAGGGTTGCTGTGGTCTGAATGTTTGCGCCCCTCTCAAAATTCCTATGTTGAAAACCTCATCACCAATACTATACAATTAGGTAGAAGAGGTGATTAGGTCAGGAGGGTGGAACCCTTGTTACTGGTATTAGAGCCCTTATAAAAGAAGCTCTAAAGAGCTGCCTCACCCCTTTCTGCCATGTGATGACACAGTGAGAAGATGGCCCTCATCAGATACCTAATCTGTTGGCACCTTGATCTTGGACTTCCCTGCTTCCAAAATAATGAGACATAAATTTTGGTTGTTTCTAAGACATTCAGTTCTTGGTGTTTGTTACACAGTCTGAAAGGACTAAGACAAGAGTTTTTTGCTTAGTGGCATAACTCATCAATGTCATGGCTAGATAGCAGATAGTTCATATGGTTCCTTCCTTCATTCATTCCTTCTTTCCTTTTTTCCTTCCATCCTTCCTTTCTTTCATCTCCTCCTCCTTCTTTCTCTCTCTCCTTTCCCCCAATCTCCTCCCTTTTCTCCTTTCCTTCTTCTTATTTTTAATATACCCTTTCCCCATATCTCAACCCCCAATTATTAGAAATACCACATCCTCAATACATGTGTGTTAGGCACAGGGTCATTTGGAACTGTTTACTACCAGTATTTGTCCAAAAAGATTATTTTAAAATATAAAAATATAAAATCGTTGGGTGGACTGAAATTTTAGATAAGATGGCTGAGTCACTGTTTGTTTGCACAGAGGTAAGTGGGAATGTACTACCTTGAAAGAAGCTAGGAGGGAGTCATATAACAGAGGATAGAGAAATGCCCATTTAAATAATTTAAGCAGATTGCCCTTGCTTATTCCACACCACCCAACTGCTTTTAATTTTTACCACTTGGAAATAGGTAATGCTGGTTGTGTACTTAGAAAGCCCCAATTCAGCAAGTGAAGAGATAAGTCTTCCCAGATAAAATAGTGAACTGTACCCCTTAATCCCTGTGCTCTTCCTCTCCAAACTGGCTCTCCTGTTTACCCTGCTCTTGTTCAGAACTCTCTCTTGGATATGTTTTCTCGACATGGAGGCTTCAGCTGCACACACTCATATACGTAGAGTAATGCAAACTTGTTTATTATATCATCTGTGACTCCTGCTTTTGGGGGAAGTTAGTTTCTAAATCCTTTTTCTTCCTTAGTGATTTTTTTTCCAATTAGTTGAACGAATTATGGTATTTGTTTGCAGCTTCCAGTGTTGCCCATAAAGAAGAGTAGTTATTCATTTAGGGAAATTGCTTGATCAATGCTGTGCAGGGCCATTATATCTTCTTTGTGCTGGTAGGAGAAAAGAGTGATATTCTAGATTGAAACAACTGGAAAAACAGATTGCTGAATTAGGAGTGAAGATATAATTAGATGCACCCTACAATAATTGGATAGAATTGAAAGCATTTAAGTCTGTACATAATCAAATATTGCCTGGAAATGCTACAGCATCTTCATTTTATGCTAAACAGATTTTTATGGAAGGGCTATAAAGGAGGAAATCTGCTTGCTAATTTGATTAAAAACACCATGGATCTCCGTGATTTCAGCTATTAAGATTCCAAATGGGAGGAGGCTAATTATAAAAGAAAATAAGAAATTGATTTCATCTTTAAGATCTATTATCAAACATTGCATAGTTTAAGTGGAATTATTCATAACAATTAAAGATGCACTTCAATAATTGCTCTAAGAATAGATATATTCTTAGTTCCATTTTAAACTGAAAGGAATCTAAAGAAAAAACAACACTGTATCATCAGTATTTATGGGAGAGGTATTTTATTAACCACATAAGCCCATTTTACTGAAAAGAAAACAAATTGAAAGAATATCACTTGCTGAAAACTATCCTCAAACACAGATATGTAGTGTCTCATAACTTAAGAACTGTATTCATTCTCTGTTTATACTATTTAATTTCTGTATTATATCATAGCTATTAGTAGACACATCCTTTTTGTCTTATTATTATTATTCTTTATTATTTATTTATTTTTTTGTTTGTTTGAGATGGAGTCTTGCTCTGTCACCCAGGCTGGAGTGCAGTGGCACGATCTCGGCTCACTGCAAGCTCTATCTCCTGGGTTCACGCCATTCTCCTGCCTTAGCCTCCTGAGTAGCTGGGACTACAGGTGCCCGCTGCCAATCCCAGATAATTTTTTTGTATTTTTAATAGAAACGGGGTTTCACCGTGTTAGCTAGGATGGTCTCGATCTCCTGACCGTGATCTGCCCGCCTCGGCCTCCCAAAGTGCTGGGATTACAGGATTGAGCCACCGTGCCCAGTCTTGTCTTATTATTTATTCATCCATTAAACAGACATTACTGAGCAGCTACTATGTAGCAGCCAGTGTTTCAGGCACAGAGGATACAGCAGAGAATGAAGGAGACAAAATTTCCTACCATCAAGAATCTTGCATTCTGTTTGGAAAGGGGTAAAGTAAAAGATAAATAAGTATGATGTATAGTGTGTTGGATAGTAATGAATGCTAAAGAAGATAAATATGAAGTGGAAGGGTAAGATTATTTTTGAGAGAATGGTCAAAGAAGGCCTCATTGTGGAAACTTGAGTAAAGATTTGAATGAAGTGAAGGAGCTGACCATGCTGATATCTTAAGAAAGCCTCCAGACAGATGTGCAAAGGCCTGAGGCAGGCTGCGCACGGCTTGTTGGGGCAACAGCAAGAAATGATGTTGATAGAGTACATCTAGGCAGGGGCTGGGGAGAAGGCCTTCACAGGTTGTAGGTCACGAGGTCTCAGTAAGGATTTTGATTTCTATTTTAACTTATTTTATTTCTTTGCATTTCATTTTTTTGAGGCAAGGACTCACTCTGTCACCCAGGCTGGCATGACCACTGCTCACTGCAGCCTCAACCTCCCAGGTTCAAGTGATCCTTCTACCTCAGCTTCCCAAGTATCTGGGACTACAGGCATATGACACCATCCCCACTAATTATTTGTAGAGATAGTCTCATTATGTTGCCAGGGCTGGTCTCGAACTCCTGAGCTCCAGGGACCCCACCTAAACCTCCCAGAGTGTTGGGATTATAGGCATGAGCTACCACACTGGGCCAGATTTTGACTCCAAAGTGAGATGGGAAGGAGTGGTAGCACTGAACAGAAGAGACATGATCTACCTTATTTTATCAGACATGAGCTTCTCAACTGCAGGGGCTATTCTGGGCCATGCAGCTTTGTAAAAATGATCTAAGTGATATCCTATTCTATCTACTGGGCTGCAGATAGCTGAAGAACATTTCTATCTGCTTTATAATTTAGTACACAGTCAATCCTGGAAAGTATTTATTAATGATGCTGGTTACCTTTTAAACACAAAATTTAAAATGTGGGCCTAATTTAAACATAAAAATAAAAAATTTTCAAATGACAAAGGAAAATCTGAGGGGTTATATCTTTTTAGTCTAGTTTAAATGCCTGTACTTCCCAGGAATTTAATAATTTGGTAAGTTAAAAAAAACTTTTTATTCATCATGCATATGGTAAATGTTATTTGCTTTTCCTTTTTAGAACTACATTTAAAGAGAAATAAATTAA